>NC_080572.1:41002895-41155182 GCF_030247185.1 Malaya genurostris | reverse complement strand
TGGTTCCAATATTATAGGGCGATGGGTGTCAAAACATTCAAATCGTCTTTCAAAATGACGATGCAAAACTAGTACACGACGGTACGTGCGGCTTTGCTCCGTTCGCAGCGTGCTTTGATCATTATCATTTGATGTTATTAAAAAATTATGATAACGATGCTTTTCTGTATAAGTACACTTATTGTCTTTCTCATTCAGAAAATTTATGCAACCACTTGAAAAATTTACTAGTGAAAATTGGCCCAGCAGGCTAAGTGTTCTATATCATTCGGTACAGTTCATCAAGCTGAGCAATGTATGTGTCTGTGCGTGTATGCGTGTGAGTATGTGTCAAATAATGTCACTCATGAAATAAAAAATCTTGTAGTCCCATAGAATGCTATTGAATTTCACACAGTCATTGAGAGCGACGATGCAAAAAAGGCTAAAATTCTTCTAGATTTGGCTTAAAACTGATTCAATTTGTAGGCTATATTAGTTATTTACTAAACGAACCGACTTCGGCTAGACTGGTTCCTAGTTTCTGGTTCCAGAAGTACAGGAAGTCAGAAAGTTTAAAACGAGACTTTCTCAATTTTCTCAGAATTGATTTGATCGATTTACACAAAATGCCTCAAATAAAAGTTCCTGTAAAGCTTGCTTCAGATAGAATTGGAACAAAGACAATTGCCTGTATTTTCGTTATTTATTATTGAATACAAGATCTTTTTTATACAAATGTAGCGTTTTCTTCATACTTTTATGAAAAAATAAGGATAAAATTATTCGTCACGGTTTCTCGCATTTTTCCTGTAACACGGCTCATTAGGCGGCGCACACCTTCTTCGTCCATCGTTTTAGCTATCTTATACCACCAGGTCGTCATTTGATTGATGTCTTCGACAACCTTTCCCTTTGCCTTGAGTCTCCTCTTCATGATTGCCCAGTATTTCTCAATAGGGCGGAACTGGGGGCAGTTGGGTGGGTTAGGGTTTTTTCGGAACAAACTGGACCCCTTTCTCTGCATACCATTCTTGAAGGATTTTGCTGTAATGACAGCTTGCCAAATCTGGCCAAAACATTACGGGATGGTCGTGGGATCGAATGAACGGCAAAATTCGTTTTTGGAGACACTCTTTTTGGTATAGTTCCGATGTCATTGTCTTATTTGTAACGAAAACTTTCGTTTTTTTGCCACAGCTGCAAATGCCTGCCAAATCATAAATTTTCTTGCCAATTTGTCGGCAAAATTTAAATTTGGCTGGAACATTCCTCCGAGCCGTTGCCAAGTAAAGTTTTTGACCTGGGATTTGCCCGAAGTCAGCCTTGACATAGGTTTCATCGTCCATCAGAAGACACCCGTCGAACTTGGTCAGCACATGGTTATATAGTTTCCGAGCACGAATTTTGACCACACTATTCTGTTTTATGGTCCGATTTGGCTGTTTGCTAGCTCGATACGACTTGATTCCTTCTCGGAATCGAGTTCTTCTCATAG
The DNA here is from genome assembly GCF_030247185.1 of Malaya genurostris. Classification (NCBI taxonomy): domain Eukaryota; kingdom Metazoa; phylum Arthropoda; class Insecta; order Diptera; family Culicidae; genus Malaya; species Malaya genurostris. The sequence goes on along the minus strand of NC_080572.1, from coordinate 41,153,705 downwards.
TACTATGGGCAGCACCGAATTGGTTTGAGGCATCCGAATCGTCGTCAATATTTCCTTATACCGTTTGATAACGCGCCATACGGTATTTCTGGGCAATTTCAGCTGTTTAGTTAGCCTAGATGCAGACCACAATGGATTTTTCAAATGACTGTGCACAATTTTTTCCCTTCTTTCGGCTTCCATGTTGATTGTTCACAAAGTACAGTCGATTTGCGGAATGTCAAAATAATACGTGAAGGTGACAAAATTCCCGACACGTGGGCGCCAAGAACATCCAAATCCGTTCACCAGGAGCGCCACAATATGAGCAAAAGTTTGTTGAAAATTCTAAATGAAGCAAGCTTCAGTCTCATAGGTTGCAGTTCAATTTCATCCGAATCCAACTTCCGGTTCCAGAACTATAGGGTAAAGTGTGCTTAATCATTTAATACGACTATGCAAAATAAAGAAAAATTCTTATTAACTTGACATAACAAATTGAAAAGGTTATGTTGTTATGTTAATTTATACCCAAAGAAAACTACTTATTTTATTGTAATTTCTTCCCAGAATCTTCTAGTGATATTTTTGAAAATATAAGTAACATGAGAAAGGCATCATTACACCACTAGGTGGATTAAAAAAGGTTTTTATGTTATCGATCATTAACCAATGAAGACTGTAAGGAAACAGCCAAAGAATGTTATATAATGTTCCTGCACGTAACGTTTTTAATCTATCGACAACGAACTTCACGCTTCTTGATGTTGTATCAAGTAAAAAATAGTCCCGCTAACAGAAACAAAAGTGCCACTAGCAGAACATGAAAAGTGTACCTCTTCTGCTAGACAAGAATATTTGTCAACTCCGAATCTGTCAACGGAAAAGTTTAATTTATCAAAATAAAAGCTACCCAGCTGCACTCAATCGGTCTGCCAATAACATCTATCCGGAGCATCGTACAGATTGTAGTCTCACGTCTCGGAACCAGTTTCTGAAACCGGAGAGACAACCAACACGTGGTCGATTAGTAGTCGTTGAAAGACTCCGTTTGCCGTGGTGCCCAGGAATGCTGGGCAAGGGTTGCCGATCGGACCGAAAGCCGACAACCGACAGACACTCCGTGACCGTTTTCCTGACATGGGTTTTTAAAAAATTTATTTATGTTTTTCGATACCCTGGCTCACGACCTCGCCGCCGCCCGCCGTCCTCGCCTAGTTCCGCTCTCATCTTCTTCGTGGTGATGTCGACTGCCGAATCCCATTTATCATGGAACATCTCGTTCGTCACACAACAAGCCAAACCAACCGTGCTTAGGTGTAGATGTAGTTCGAGTAGGAGACACTCCATAATGCATATTTAAATGTCTCGTTTCGAAACGGAACTCTGTTGCATGTTTTTTCTTGCAGCTAACAAAATGCACTCTCTCTGGAAATAGCTCGGTCGGTTCGGTCCTCTTCCTGTCGCCGTGTTTCGTCTGCTAGAGCGAATGGAGGGGGCATATGTTAAATGTTTTATGGGTTCACACAATCTTCAAAAGACGACGAGTAGATGTTCGAACAGTCGATGAGCGGTTTCGGAGTGCATGTGATCTATTGACGCCAGTTGTTGACCTTTGATAGATGATGGAAGTTGATGGACAGCCTTGGCAACGGGACAGCGGCAACGGCTGTGTCGCCTTTTCCCGTAACCTATGATGAAAGATAACCGAAGACACTCGGTAATGTAGTTCGTTCTTTTTTTTTTTTTGTTGTGTTCGACCAGCAGAGAATGAAATTGATATTTGGTAGTAAAACTTTAAACTTGGAATGATCCCGTCAGAAGTTTTCACTGCTCCCTCCCGAAATGACCAATAATTGCTTTATGGCCGCGCGGATCGTTTTTCGTGGCAAACTGCTGCACCGCCAACCGTTTATGGGGCGTACTAAATTTGAATTCATTACCGTTAACAAATGTGTAGGCATCGCCGTCATAAAGAAAAGACTACCGGACTACCGTCGTGGACTCAGTGATGATGGGAAACTTGAGTGTTATGTTACTTCGAAGATATAGTACCTGAAGTTAGGCAGAAAATAAAAGTTCCATAAAATTTAGGCAATCTATCCGAAAACGGTTCACTTAATAAAATGGTTGAGTACAGTAACTTTAAATGTTTCCTAATGCTTGAATGGTTCTAAAATTCGTCGTTCCTTTGTAATGAAAAAATTCCTTCACATCTTGAAACTTAGTCCCGATTTAAATTTTTTATAATCCAATCATGGAATTTTGGATCCAAACGATTACCTATTAAAGTCCAAAGTCCAACCACTTAGCTCCGAAATTGCTACCAACTTAAAAGTCGATTTCCCTTAGACTTCCCTTGCCATTGATGCCGCATTTCGTCGTTTGTACCTCCTCGACAGTAAAAAGATTGGGCTGGTGTCGAGCCAAATTAGGAATTTAGTCTATTTACATTCAGTGGAAAACACGTCCTCGCATTTTCTGAAGTAGAAGGGAAAATTAGATAAAACGGTATCTCCTCAGACACAGCTACGACGACAACGTTCGGTTGCTGGTTTCCTTGGATCTTCAAGCGGAAACAAAAATAAAAGAATCACCCTCATTGCTAGAGGATTGAAACTTTAAGAAAATCAATCGATTTTTTGGCAGAAACCCCGGTTTCACCATAAATTTTCTATGACCTTCTCCGCCCATTCGAAAAACACTTCCTCATCAGCCGACAACTACAAGCAAACAAAGCTAAATAAATGATCATCCCCTTCCGCCGGGGAACCAACCTAAACAGGAAAAAAATCCCCTCGGCTTGGCCTCCTATTCCCCACCCAATAATGCTCTTGTCCTGATTCGGAAGATTGCCTCTGTGGCCTGGCTGCCATTCGCTCATCAAGGAAAGTCATCCCCTACGGAATCAAAAGCGAAACGGGAACATAAGCATGCACGTGGAAAAAGCCCTCTGACTCTTTCCGACGTTTGCTACTACTGTTGGGTCCCCGAGAAGCGGACTGTTGTCGTAAAAATTTCCTTTTCTCTTCCTCCGTCGAATGGAGCCAGGAAATAAGCTCACTTAATGTTATGAATGAAAATGAATCCGAACACTAGCACAATTTTACCGCCCACTACTCCTCACTGGTAAACTTCATGTGCAATATTCGTCGGGGCCTATTCCCGACAGAGCTCGGCAGGATATTACGACGTCACCGTAATAAAGTCTGACGTTGTCGTTTCTTGGAAACCTTCATTCGTTCGTTCGTTCGTTGATTTGGCAACGAGTAAAATCAACATTTACGCAGCAATACACTGCCGCAATCTACGGCATATAGGACGATGAAACGGAGAGCGAACTGCCACCCTCGGAAAATTTATACACTTTATGCGATTTTTTCTATTAAATTAACGAACAAATACACTTTACCGATGGTTTGACGGTGGTTATGAAATTCTGCAAGTGATGTACCAAAAAATAATCGGAATGATTTTTTTTCCTAGCTACATTTCGTTGACAGATCGATAGGACGATCCTACTTCCGTTTCAATGGTCACCGTAGCCCGGCTGGGGGTTGGCAGAAGCTTTGTGCGAACAGTCGAAACGCAATGATGACATCGGAAGGAAAATTGTGATTGCGCTAGTTGCCAAGTCAGTCATGCGGTAACGACATTTTAATGAGCTGGACGTTCCGGCGAAATTATGTCTCTTTTTGTTTGTTTTAATCATGTCGCACAGGACTTGGATGAAAAGTCATTTCCAGTGAAAGTTTATCTCTATGAGCATTCGCAGTTTACGCAATTTTCGGTGATGACGGAAGGCTTCTGATTTCTGTGAATTGATTTGTTTTTGGTAGGCGGTGTTGACTAAATCCAAATTAAAAACCATTCTCGAAAATATATTTGGTATCACCGAAATCCCCAAAGTTTAAAGAATACTAGATAAAAAAAAGATTTCAGTACAACAAATTGATTTGAACAAACGTTCAGATATTCAGCCATTTTAGGATTCTAGAGCCATTGCAGAAATTAGCAACATAAAAAATGACTAAATCAGGATCAACTTGTTCCGTTATGGATGAAACTTTGCATCCACCTTTAGAATGGCAAACCAATTGTTTAGCATTTGAAATCAATTCGATGATTCGAAAAATTCAATAATAATAATCGAACAATAAATCGAAAAATCGATTGATAACCTTGCTATTTATTAAAATAAAACCGATTTGTTTTGAAACTATACTCGATTGCAGAACAATAGAGTAATTCGAAAAATCTGACATCCCTAGTCAGATATCGACACCCGAGGACTATAGCTGTTAGGTAAAGCAAGTATCCTGGTCAGAATGAAGAATTCAGGTCCAGGTCCAGGTTTTGAATCTAGGTAAAAGTTCCAGATTTAGAATTGTGGTGCTTAGTCTCAGTTCAAGTTCAAAATTCTACTCCTGAATCTTATCCCCACAATTCTGTCTAGTTTCCGAATTGAAAAACCAAATTCAGGTTAATTATTCTAGATTCTAGATTCTAGATCCGGAAACCAAGACCAGAAATGTATCTTGATTCAATATCAAGGTTGTTATTTCATGTCCAGAATCATGCATCCAGGTACTGAATCCATGTCCAGAATCCCAGATTCTGTGTTCAATAGTGTGTTGATAATTTCAAGACTCAATTTTCAATTATGCAAATCGTTTTAATTTTATTGACGTTTCATCTTAGACTCGTCGGTACAGTTTATGTTGAACTGTTATGGCACCCGCTAGTTCCACAAAAATACTGTTTGAACTTTAATCTACACATGATGTTCATATGAACGTGGTTTTTCTAAGCTTCAGTCACTTTTAGGTATGCTAATCTACTTCTCAATGTTTTTGATTACACCCTAACAGCTATTAAGAACAACTTTTGCCTCTATATTCTCTCGGGATTTTTTTTCCATTAGTTCAAACACCTTCTAGTGCCGCACTCGAGGGAATGACAATAAAGTTGCACCTGACCCGGATCAAGTGTCTCCGTACAGCATTCGCGTTTTGCTGTCAAAGCGCGTCTGCATTCGACCAGCATTGGTGACACTGGTGATGGGGATGGCGAATTCAATAGAAAGTAATAAAATGCTACATTTCTATACCGGCTCAGTACGTGAGTCCATTTTCTGTTCCGATAGTTACACTGTGTTTCCAGAACCTTCCCTACGGTCACCTGTAGGGTAGATTAATGTGTGCAGAAAAGCTGACTTTCCCTCCAAACCGGATTCGGATTGAAGCACCGGTACGGTTACTACCAGCAGTAGTATCAATTTTCCAACAAGCAGTTTCTTGTGGATTCGATGTAACTGCAGTAAAACCGTCACGGGGACGGCACACCGGGAATCGTGGCAAATAAAAAAGTTTGCCTTTTCCTTGGTCCATATCGTCTAGCCAGTTTTATAGCTACGGTGCGGTTCGATTGCAAAGCTGAAATAGCGCACGGCCGGAGCAAGCGCATTAAAACTTGAACCAGCAGGGGTCGCTTCGGGGTACAACTTCATTTCACCCCGGCCGTTCGTCGGCTTCTGTGTGTAATGATAATTATAATTCCAGATCTAGATTAGAAATTATGAGACATTATCATGTCGAATGGTGGACGAGTTTTTATGGACAAAACCAGCCCCAATCCGGCCTCGAAACTATGGTCGTTCGTTTGGTTAGTTGACTGGGGATTACGTTTTTCATTTAAATGTTTTATTCAACCATGACTCGACTGAGTTAACAACCGGAAGTGGCTGCTACTGCTGCTGCCACCATCAGTGCATCAGATGGTACTATTTAACGAGCGTTTTATTGCTCTGATAGATCGAATTTGTCCGCCGTGAATACAAATTATGCGGAAAGTGTACAAATTTAAACAATAAAAAAAAACAAGCGATAAAACAACAGCGCATGACATGTGTTTTTGTTGAAAAGGTGCACCAATCGTGCTGAAGGTAAAGTGATTGTCTCACAAAACAAGCTGCTCGGCAATTTTCAGGCTGCGGGAAGGATCACAGCTGAGATGCCATTCTGGATGAATGTGATTAACTATGATGATTTTTCAAATAAACAGGTGCAGTTCCCAAAACTTATAACATTAAAAGAATTCCGGAATACGTTCTTCTGTCTTATATGAAGAACGAAAAATATGAGGAAATGATATTGAATGACTGTAAAAAATGTCTACTTAAACTACGACGAGTTTCGAATTGCTGAAAAAAAATCATTTCAACTTGTTCATTTGTTTGTTAAGACGTAAGTCGCCATGAACTTATTGGGAGTATGTACAAATTTATCCGGTCCGTTTTTTTGAGTCAAAAATGCATTTATTTCAAAATGAAAAAGAATTAAAAGATTAATCAAAGTATCGTCCATCGCTAGTCACTACTCTTTCTCAGCTGTCCTTACCTTGACCTACTATTGTGCTGCATCCATCGGAATAACCAGTAATCAGAAGGATCAATGTCAGGAGAATACGGCGAGTGCGGCAAAATGTCCCACTTGAGCGTTTCCAAATATTTTTCCACGATATGAGGCCGAGCGTTGTCATGCATGAGAATAACTCTATCGTATCTTTGCTTATATGCCGACCGTTCTTCTTGTAATGCACGGCTCAAATGCATCGATTGCAGCATGTACCAATCGCCCATTATAGTATCGCCTAGTTGTAGCAGCTCATACTACACCCAGGTGAACAGCATGACCTGCGAACCATGAATATTCGGCTTTGGTGTTAGTATTTTTTATGCTCCTAAATAACTTGGCATGCGAAATAACAATAAACTATCGACCAAAATAGTCAGATGATAAGTTTCAAGCTTTTGGCCTTTATTTATAAAAAGGAAATAGAAATGTTAGAGAAACCGACTTTTGAACGAAGCTCCGGGGGTTCTTAGATCAGAAAAATATCAGTGAGCATCGTTAAATTTTCGCGAACATGGATTAACCAATTTTAACAAATTCAGATTAATTTGAAAGCTATTTTATGGATGTGGATCAAGTTCGAGGATCTAATGGCTGTCATTTAAATTTCCGGAGATCTAATTTTATAACCGCGTTTTTTTCTCTCCGCTCAATTTTCTCGAAGATTGATAAACCGATTTTAACGAATTTATGCTTGTTTAAAAGTTACATTTGGGTTGTGAATCTAGTTCGAAAATCAAATGACTGTCACTTCTGGTTCCGGAGATACAATGGTAAGCCGTAGCGTAGCCGACGAAAAGCATTTTTTTCTCTCCGTTTAATTTTCTCGAAGATGGCTAAATTCCAAAAAAAAAGCTTAGGTTCGTTCGAAACTAATGTCGGATTGTGGATCAAGTTGGAAGATCATATGGCTGACATTTCCGGTTCGGTTGCATTTTTTCTACTTGCACTTTTTTTTAGAAACTTACTAATGGTCTAGATCAAATGTATTATTGCTGATACCTCTGGTTTCGGGAATGTTGTCTAATATGCGACATAAGCGCTGAATGACGCTTTTGTGGACTAATCGGATCAATCTGAATGACTTTGTGCCTACAAATCTGCCCAAATTCGTGTCATAAATTATCCTAATGAAAAAAAATCATTATCACATATATGCTTGAATGACAAGAGAATGGTATTATCACACCACTAGGTGGATTAGAACAAGGTTTTAAAATGCTTTGTTGGATAGTTCATACCAATACCCCGCGATACGTTGCAAAACATATATTTGCCTCTCTCATACAGAAAGATTATGAAATCGCTGTGAAAACCGACTTTGCACCCGCGTGCTATATACCATTCGACCCAATTCGTCGAGATCACAAAATGTCTGTGTTCAATTCAATTTTCTCGGAAATGCCTTAACCGATTTTCACAAACCAAAATGCTACCGAAAGGTCTTGAAATTAATCAAAAAATCTTGAAAAGTCGATCTGGATCTAACTTTTGGTTCCGATATTACAGCGCGATAAGCGCAAAATTTTTATACAACTTACTGGAAATTTCATCTAGTTGGTTGGTGGATATACAAGCTTACTTTGAGGCTACACAGCAAAAAGTTTTGAAAATTGATTAAAACGGAATTTCAAAATCTATTGAACATTGAAGATGGAATCCTGTATCTGATATAATTTTTCATTCAATGTGATATAAATTTCTGAATATTAATTTGTGTATCAATATTAAGTTTGCTTACTATAAAATTTTCGCATAGCATAAACTTTAAAATGAACAATATGTGTTTTTCTGTCTATCAACTGTATTTTACGTCTTGACCGATTGTATTTTACATGCTAGGAAATCTTTTTAAATTTTTGAAATCTGGAATATTTGAAAATTTATTGCGGAATTCATACAATGTTTTGAAGACACGGATAAAAAAAAACAATGCAACAGTATTTAGAACTTATTCAGGAATATTTATTGAAAATAACAGGAATATTTCGTGAAAATAATTAATTACATGCTCTGTTTTTTTAAACGTGTAAATTTACTACTGTCCGCAGTATGTGTCGTGTAAATTTCAAATCGCGTGTAAAGTTCTGTTATATATAATGGATGCTTTTATATATAAAGTTGTTTCAATAGAATTTTACAGGTTACTTTGGAACTGTGTACTTGTCTCCGGTTTCCGGTTCCGAAAGCACCGATAATAGTGAAGGGCAATGCCAAACACGGAAGTCACTTCGATTCCTCAGCAACGGTTGAACCGATTTTCACAAATCTTGAATGAAAGGTCTTCCGAATTCAGAACGCTGTTGATCTTGATCAAGATCTGATTTTAATTTAAGTGGATATGTGTAGAAATTTTATTTTAAAAACCGTGTTTTCATACCAGACGATATAAAAATGGACGAATTTTTTTTAAATAAGACATATAATTCTTCTTTTGTGCAGGTATTCTGAGTTTTTTTCCATAAATATGTTTATTTCTTAAGGCAACTTACATAAGTTTTTCTTCGCCGTAGCATCACTTTTACATAGAATTCTTATCCCAATATAATACTAATAAAGTCACAACGATTTGAGTTTAATAAAACATATTCCTCTTATTTTTTAAATACCGTATTATTTGAACCAAACGATTAACTGTTATAAATTATAAAATAAGCTAAAATTTATATACATTTTGTTGTTGATTTCATAAACTATTTCGAGTTTGTTTCTATCAGCACATCATTTTTATTAAAATTTTGCTATTGGATGAACTAATGGACGCAGTAGGAGTCAAAGCTAAGTCTCAAAAGGGTCAATTATTAAATTGAAACTTCAATAGTCTTTATGAAATGATAAAGCAGTTTCATGTATGTAAGGTCACGACAAGCAAGAATGTCTCGAACTGGGACATTGGATGGTCTACCTTGGGTACGCAAAGAATTTATTAGTTGAGATCTGACATCACGCTACTCCACGCATGTCCAAACGACATGATCATCGTGATAGCCTTCGCCACAAGCATAATGATTAGTCTCCGAAAACCCAATTCGAAGGAGATGTGCATCTAACGTGTAGTGATTGGACATGAGTCTGGACATCACACGAATGAAATCCCTACTCACATTCAGCCCCCTGAACCGTGCCTTTGTCTATATTTTAGGTATAATTGAGTGCATCCACCGACCCAGATCATCTTTATCCCAAGAAGCTTTCCAGCTGGCAAATGTTTTTTGGCGAGTCGCGCTATAGAATTCGTTGAAAGCAATCGGTCGCTCATAAATTTCACCCTCAAAAGCATCACGTTTGGCTAAACAATCGGCTCTTTCATTGACTGGAATGGAGCAATGAGCCGGGACCCAAACTATTGTGCTTTGATAATTATTATTCAATATGTTCAGGCATTGCTTGATTTTGTCCAAGAAAAACGGTTCATTTTTGCCAGCAGCGTTTGAGCGAATGGCTTGAATTGCACTCAGACTATCTGTGAAGAGAACGTAATGGTTTGGAGATAATGTGACGATTACGCTCAAACTATAATGAACTGCTGCTAACTCTGCTATAAAAACAGATGAAGGTTCTTGAAGCCTAAATGAAGCCGAAACATTATTGTTGAATATCCCAAACCCAGTAGCCTCATCAATTCGTGATCCGTCCGTGAAAAACATTTTTTCAGAATCAATATGCCTGAACTTAATTGCAAATATTTTTGGGATTTCCAACGAGCGTAGGTATTCCGGGATTCCACGCACTTCGCGCTGCATGGATGTGTCGAAAAATATCGTTGAGTAAGAAACATTTAGGAGGCTGACACGGATAAGAATATATCTTGAAGGGTTGATTTCCTGTGATATATGGTTAAAATATACTGTCATAAATCTTGTTTGAGATTGAAGCTCGACTAGTTTTTCGAAGTTACTATTAACCAGGGGATTCAGTACGTCACATCTTATTAGCAGTCGCGATGAAAGCAAGAAGAACTTCAGCCAGAATTTCGAGACTCATTGTATGTGTCGAATGCATGCAATTGTTATTGTTTGAAGAAAATTTACTCTTTGTTGGCATTTTGTTATCAGATACCTAATGTGTCCTCAGGTATAGTAAGTTGATAGCTAAAACATTCCAGTTCGGGAACATAAAAATACGAGAAAGGCTTCATTGTGCCACTAGGTAGATTAATACAGGTTTTTCATTATTATCTGATATGTTTTCATTCCGTAGTCATAAATAAACGTTTTACATAAATGTTCATTCAAAGTGGCTCAATTTACAAAGTGGTTCGAAATTTCCTACGATTTTTCAAAATGACATAATTGATTTTGTTAAATAAATCATAACTAGTCATCATAATAAGTTCGAGTTTTAACTCGGCAACTCCTAAAACGTGGCATTTTTCTACGACTTTCGAATGATTTATTAGTTAGAATCAAAAGGCGATTCGAAATACCTCACTTTTCCCTAGCCAGTATGTTTTGAGTAAGGGTGCTGTCAGAGGGAACGCGATTTGCGAAGCGTCCACACGTGCGTGCGAGCTTGTTTCATTCAATCAAAGCATGCATATAAGCATGTCACAGTAAACGCGTTCCGATAACAGTGTATCGCATCAAAACGCTTCACAAATCGCATTTTTAACGATTGTAAATTCGATGCTTTTTATATTCAGGAAAACAATAGCAATTAAAATTTCAAAGCAAAAAAAAACATACTATTTTCCATATTGAGCGAAAATGTCCAAAACTACCCTACTACTAACAAGCTGCGAAGTTTTCCAAATACTGTAACGGCCAGCCGCAGCAGACAAAGCTCGATACATCCGTACATACAATCCACTATACTCGATTCGGATTTTCATTATTGTAATAGTAACGATAGTCTCACAAAGTAAAGTATCGGTTCACTTCCCATCAGAATCGGTTCTATGTTCGGTGATGTTTGTTCAAACGACGCCACTGCACAGTGGCTCAAAAGCGCAATTTTAGGCTCATTTTTGATAACTCACAGGAACGTGGTTTTTGAGGTACAGTATCTTCAGCAAAGTTGCTCAGAATGATAGACGCCATCTTTTGGTTAATTTTATTTATGTAATCAATCCCCCTAAAAGTGAGTTAAGAATATTATTTTAGTTCAGAGCCAACATAGGGGCTAAGTAACTTGGACAAAGTTGTTCAAAAAGTTATTAAAAACAAATTTTCTGAAGATACTATTCCCGTAACTTGAGTGTAATTCATGATATAATGTATTTTCTGGAAAAGGGTGTTCTAAAACCAGTTTTTGTTAGAAAACACATATATTTTCAATTTATATGAATTTTTCATGTTATACAAAGTTTTTCATCATTAAAAACTACACAACTTTCTCAAACATACTATGCTGCTATCAATTCATTTTAATAAAATAGAACCATTTTTCATGTTTTTTTTTACAAAATTTAAACTTGTCATCATTAGGGGACGGGTATAGCGTGATGGGTAAGTCGATGCCCTTTCACGCAGCCCACCTGGGTTCGATTCCCAACCCCGCACATAGGGTCAGAAAATTGTTCTGGCCCGAAGAGGCGAATGATCTTAAGGTTAAAACCTCTATAATCGAAACAAAAAAAAAACTTGTCATCATTGAAAATGCCAAGGACAAGGATATTTGAAAAGAACATATCTCGTCTGCAGACGATCGCAGACGAGTAATTCAATCTTGGTATGCAAGCTCTTTTGAAGTAGTTTAATATGTAAGTAGTCTTATCTGCACCTTTCTGCGCCTTTTGATGATAGACAAGTTGAAATTTTGTAAAAAAAACATAAAAAATGGTTCTATTTCATTAAACTGAAATGATAGCAGCATAGTATGTTTGAGAAAGTTGTGTAGTTTTTAATGACAAAAAACTTTGTATAACATGAAAAACTCATATAAATTGAAAATATATGTGTTTTCATACAAAAACTTGTTTTAGAACACCCTTTTCCAGAAAATACATTATATCATGAATTACACTCAAGTTACGGGAATAGTACCTTCAGCAAATTTGTTTGAAATAAATTTCTGAATAACTTTGTCGAAGTAACTTAGCCCCTATGTTGGCTCTGAACTAAAATAATATTACTATCTCACTTTTAAGGGGATTAATCACATAAATAAATGTGATTAAGATGGCGTCTCTCATTCTGAGCAACTTTGCTGAAGATACTGTACCTAATAAACCACGTTCCTATCAATTATCAATTAAGAGCGTGAAATTGCGCTTTTGAACCACTGTGCACTGGCAAATTTTTACGCGTGATAGTTGTTCGCTTTCGGGTTCAAAAGGAACACGTTTTGCATGTTCGAAACCAATGCTGAACCAGCATTGCTTACCATTCCTCAAGGATTACTGAAAAAAGAAACTACTCAACACATTGACGTTCGTGACTTCTTGACACAGTGCTTCGGTCCATGTTAAGCGGTTTGTGTTGAATTATCGAGTAGCATGGCAGTACAACATGAACTGCTTTGCACTGATGACACGAAGACGAAATGTATAGGATAAAGCTTGATTGTAGAACCTATTCAAATGATCAATACAGTTTGATGTTTCTGAAATATGCGTGCAGGTTACAGCTCATCTGTCGTTGATGTGTTTATTTCAACAATTATGAGTAGTCGTTATGAGGTTATACTTGGACTCTACCTAAGAGAGAATCATGTAAGCATCTCCTCATCTATCTATTTAGTGTTCTTTGTTATTTTTGTTTGTTGATTTCAATCGGTTTGAACAAGGAAAGTAAATTCTTAACATCTAAATCCAAACGAGACTAATAATCAGGAGATTAAAATTTATGTTACTCTAACAAAACATTGGATAAAAACTAATGCCCACCACACAGGTCGGGGTAAATCTACGTAAAATCAAGTCGAACTTAATAACTACCCAAGAATGAGGTTCATCAAGCACGATAAACTCGATTGCACATTAAAATAATACGTATTAATTACCGAGACTTCACAAGCACAGCTTTTAGCACTGCTGCCAGAGGAGAACTGACCGGTCCGATGTTATCGGACAACCAGTTCCCCAACTCGACAGCAAAGGTTGTCACTTGATATCGAGTCGGGGAAGCAACAAGAAGGCTCACGAGAGCATCACCATCACATCACCAGCAAGTCAAGATAGCGTTCTTGTGTTGAGTTGCGCCGGGTGGAAGTCAAAGGATGTGTTCGAAACGGAACAGGAATGCGAAAGAACTGATTGGCCCCGGGCTTATCGACAAACCCACAACCAACCGAAGAAGGGTGGTGAATCGAAAACCGTAATTGATTTATGTTCTGCACATAGAAAAACCACGCACATCTTCGAAGAAGTGTAAAGAGGGGAAGACTCAAACTACGAAAGATTGCTAGGTTAAATTGATTGTGTTCTTTTAGCAGGAGGATTTTTTTTTTCGTTAGCGGTGGCGACTACATGACTTTCACATTAGCTTTCACGCGAAAAAGGGAACTGTAATCCTTTTCCGAGTGAATGTCTTCATTTGGACTGTTCGATAAGGGTAGGAAACCCGCATCTTTTTTCACTCTTTCCCGCAGACACTAAACGAGCCAGAGTTTTTGTGTTGACTGCAATATGCTGTTTTTATTCATACTGATTACTTGCGTAAATAAAGGGTTCGTCGTAATCCCGTACTGATCCTCGATAGCCACGTCCTTGCGACATTCATAATGCCGGTTACTACTGGAATAGCATAATTTTGGTTATGTTATTTTGCTATACACGACTCGGTGGTACCGGACCGGACAAGACCAAGCCATAACCAACCGAACCGGACCGGACCGGAGCAGCGTTTGCTGTCCTAACTTTATAATCCGTTTACGATCTCCACTCTCCCGGCCCGGCCAGGAATGTGAAATTAAATGAAAATATCCTTCGTCCGCAGCGAGTAAACTCGACTGTATGTAGCAAAGACTTCCCCTTCAGTGTTGGAAAATGCCATCTCACATGACTTACGGCGAAGACGATACGGAAAGGATATAAGCTCACGAACAAACAAGTGAATTTCCGGGGACACCGAGTCTTACTGCCGCTTTATGAATACGTGCGGAGTTGGTGCATGATTTATTCTGACTGGCTAGGCTGGCTGACTGGCGAGATTAGGCGTAATCTCTCCGCTGTTTCGGTAGCAGAAGCAGCAGCAGCAGCAGGAATTTTAAGCGGAAAGGCAATAAGGACGATTTGTTTAATTCAATTGGGAAGATTGAGACGTACGAATGGAAATGTTATCGCAGTAGGGTTAACAACTGCCGGCAATGAAATCTGAACAAGCGGTTCTACGATTATGGCTGTGTTTTATAACAGGACTAATTCCGTAGGTATCAAAATAGGACACTTTTCAAAGCTATGTTTGATAAAATAATTTATCTTGATATTATACAAACAAACTTGCCACACCAAAACGCTAAAAATAGCATCTTACTGTAATAACTAGAGATGCCACAGTAAGAGAAAAACGATCGAATATTATCTAGAGTAGTTTTTAATTGAACTAAGTATTATTCAAACCTGTGCATATAATTTGATGTCACATTCAATATTGTGTATATTGATAAACTAATTGTCAATTCAGTGTTATCCAGACTAACTACAATATAATCGGGATTTGTTCTGATAATGAAATATAAATATCAAGATCAAGATACAATATTGATAACATTCTGTGCTGATCATCCCGGTATGGCATAACAAACAAATCGAAAAGGTATCATGGTTTGCCTTGCCATGTAGAAATTCGATGAAGATGATTTCAAAACAACAATGATAAAAGCTCTGTAGATTCTTCGAACAAATACGTGGCAGCTATCGCTGGTTCCATCTGATTAAAGTTTATCGGGGCTCACTCAATGCAAACCTCAAGTCTGAAATTATGAAAATCATTTACATTTACATCATTTACAAATCCAAAACAAATCCGTCCATAAAATTTAATCCATCAATATTAATTACCCCCACCCAAAAATTAAAACCTATATTAATAATCCTGCAATCTCATCTTGAACCAATTTATTTCCCATCCCGGCATGGCAGTTTTACGAGCAGTCGCGCCGTCGACAGTTTCAGAGTGGGGATCATTCCGAAGAGGACAAACGGTTCGGCTGGTATCACAGCAGATCATTAACCGCGGGGCCTCTGAGCCACAAACTGTGAATTGAATTAAATCCGCGCTAGAGTAATCAAAGCAGAGCGGCTCTGTTCAGCGGATTCTAGCTGATTCCCATTCCTCGTCAACCTCGTTTCGTCATTCGGTTCCAAGACTCGGTCCCGGACAGCGGCCGTAGCTGGCATTAATTAGTAGAGCAAAGTGTTGCGGTAGCCGCAGCATAACCACCATCAGACAACCGACCCGAGTCTCCAAGGGTGGTCTCAGTCGACAAAAAAGCAACCCTCCACCGTTGGAGCATGGAGCATAAGATTGGTATTCGGGCTCGCCCAGAATTATATTTTCCGCTACTCGATGGTAGAACGTTTCTTCGCTACCAAGCAAGTTGTTCTGATCGAAATTCTAATCGCCGTACGTGCTTATGGCAATCATGCAGAAGAAACGAAGCGAAAAGAAGAAACTCGAATCACGCACTTTTATCCCCTCATTCAATAACCTCCTGATCAACCCCATCGAGTGAACGGGACGAGTTCGTCTCTGTTTCAAGTTCTGCTTCTGGTTCGGATTCTAATTTAATTTTATTACTCTATCATGGAAATCTAATGTGGTTCTATGACGTTCCGTTTGTGCTATTCAGTTTCACGAGGAGCCCCAGCTATCGCTGGGTGTTTAGTGACAAAAAAGTGTTCTCCTCCGAAGAGTAAGATTAGGGCGCTGGAACTCGCAAAACATTGCGGTTTTGCTCATACATATCAATACTGAGTTCCGTCTAGGAAATTTGAGATCAAGGGAAACGTGATGACCATTCGTTAAAGTGTATTGTTTGCGTCGAAAATTAGCATAACATGTTAAGTAAGCGATTTAATCATAAAGAGAAAGTGAAACTCTCTGGATCACACTCTGATTTCAAAAAAATTCACATTTTGTTTACAAAACACTCAAATGACAAATGATTAATTTTAGATTTGTTTATTTGAATAAAAGAGAATACCAAAACCAGTTTTCAGTGTCGATTTGTTGGTCCGGAAAAAGATCAAATGAACGAATTTTTACAATCCTAAATGTCCTTTCTTCGAATGTAATGTTTCTGCAGGTGCATATCGATGAAAACAATTGCCCCTTGCTCGGTTCGAACGACTCACAAAGTAAATTGAACAATCTGGCAAAATCAATACTGAAAAGATTTAAGCACGTTTTCCTCTGATGATAAGCAACTTTTACCCACCTGACGAGAAAGACAATTTTTTGTTGTGTTATGATTATATCGGCACCATTTTGAAAATGTAAACTCCAGTAGCACCATGTGACTTGCATAATTCACGTCACAGCAGTTTGAATCGATAAAAACGTGAACATAACTAGTTACTAGACCAGTGAATTGATACAAATAATTCCTTTGGAGAACTCATTCATAAAAATATATCTGATTTGATTACAGTGAAATGATACAAGATAAAAGTTTATTTCAACAACTTTTTTCCCTAAGGAGATAGGAAAAACAATGTCTTCTACGAAGTTTCAGAACTTCTAAAGAAAAAACTTTGATGAAGGAACTGTAGGTCTAACATAAAAGTTTTCGGATATTTGAAACAAGTTTGAAACACTTTAAAATCAATTTTTGTACAAAACTGTTTTTCGCAATTGTTTTCTATGTCTAACAGATCGGCTGAAAAGTTCGTATCGTTTCTATGAGAGGGCACCACTAGAATTAAATCCATACCATTTTCAGTTAGTACCAACCTTCAAAAGATACATGTATGAATTTGACAGCTGTCTGATTATTAGTTTGTGAGATATTGCATTTTGAGTGAAGCTACTTTTGTTATTGTGAAAAAAATGGAAAAAAGGAATTTCGTGTGTTGATGAAACACTACTTTTTGATGCAAAAAAGTGCCGCCGATACCAAAAAATGGCTTGATGAGTGTTATCCAGACTCTGCACCGGGCGAAGCAACAATTTGTAAGTGGTTTGCAAAATTTCGTACTGGTCATATGAGCACCGAAGACGATG
Source organism: Malaya genurostris (assembly GCF_030247185.1). NCBI lineage: Eukaryota > Metazoa > Arthropoda > Insecta > Diptera > Culicidae > Malaya > Malaya genurostris. The sequence goes on along the minus strand of NC_080572.1, from coordinate 41,136,208 downwards.
AACGCAGTGGACGTCCAAAAGAGGCTGTTATCGATGAAAACGTGAAAAAAAATCCACAAAATGATTTTCAATGACCGTAAAGTGAAGTTGATCGAGATAGCTGACACCCTAAAGATATCAAAGGAACGTGTTGGACATATTATTCACGAATATTTGGATATGAGAAAGCTTTGAGCAAAATGGGTTCCGCGTGAGCTCACAATCGATCAAAAACAACAACGAATTGATGATTCTGAGCAGTGTTTGGAGCTGTTATATCGAAATAAAACCGATTTTTTTCGTCGATATATAACAATGGACGAAACATGGCTCCATCACTTCACTCCGGAGTCCAATCGACAGTCAGCTGAGTGGACTGCACGCGATGAACCGAACCCAAAGCGTGGAAAGACTCAACAATCGGCCGGTAAGGTTATGGCGTCTGTATTTTGGGATTCGCATGGTATAAATTTCATCGACTACCTTGAAAAGGGAAAAACTATCAACAGTAACTATTATATAGCGTTATTAGAGCGTTTGAAGGACGAAATTTAAAAAAACGGCCTCATTTGAAGAAGAAAAAAGTTTTGTTTCATCAAGACAATGCACCGTGTCACAAGTCGACGAAAATCATGCTGAAATTGAACGAATTGGACTTCGAATTGCTCCCTCATCCACCGTATTCTCCAGATTTGGCCCCCAGTGACTTTTTCCTGTTCTCAGACCTCAAGAGAATGTATAATTATCTTCATATTACAGATTTCTACAGAAAATGTTGAAGGCAACCGATTGATTACAAATTCTCTGAAATAAAAAAAACTCGTTTTTGCCTTTCTCATATAGAAAGGTTATGCAATCACTGTGAAAACCGACTTTATAACCGAGGCCCGGAGGGCCGAATGTCATATACCATTCGACTCAGCTCGACGAACTGAGCAAACTGAGCAAATGTGTGCGTGTGTGTGTGTGCGCGCGTGTGTGTGTGTGACAAAAATATGCACTCACTTTTATCGGAGATGGCTGAACCGATTTTCACAAACCAAGATTCAAATGATAGGTCTCATGGTCCCACAGCCTGCTATTGAATTTCATCCCGATCCGACTTCCGGTTCCGGAGATACGCAAACTAAGATTCAAATAAAAGGTCTTATGCTATTGAATTTCATTTGGATCTGACTTCTGGTTCCGGAGTAACTGAGTAATATGTAAAAATTAGAGAAAAAGTGTGCATTCAATTTTCTCTGAAACGGCTAAACCTATTTTCGCAAACTAGGAATCAATTGAAAGGTCTTATAGTTTCCTAAAAATGTTTTATTCAGATCCGACTTCCGGTTCCGGAATTAAAACGTGATAAGTGGAAAATTACCAATTTTCACGAACGATTGTCAAAAACAGGTACAAATCCCATAAAGCTGTCTGATAAATTCTTCTAGTTTGTAGAGCTTGTTAGTTTGTGGGTATAAAAGAATAATTCGGTACTACTGGTACTCCCCCCTTTTCCTGTTCCGGAAGCACCGAAAGTGGTGCAGAAAAACTTAAAAAATAGAACTCACTTCGATTTTTCTTCGATGCTTGAACCGATTTTCACATATCTTGATTTGAATTAAAGCTCATATTATCTTCAAAGCTATGAAATTTCATCCGGATCCGATTTCCGGTTCCGCAGTTACAAGGCGATGAGTGCCAAAGTTTTCAAATCGCCATATAGAACGACACAAACAAAAACAAACGATGCGTGCTTTGTTCTATTTCATACACGCCTATGAAGAAAATGAAACGGTTACGGATGTCTGCTGCTAGTGTGTAATATTGGTAAAAGACGGTGCTGCGGTGGATAAAAATTATAGCTATTTTATGATCAGTACGACCGAAAGGATAAACGAATGTCAATGAATTCAAATTTATTTGAAGAAATATGAAATTTTCACATCCGGTAGTGCAGTAATACTGTACCGATGGTGTAGTGATGTCAATAATAATAATAAAAACAATAATTCTACTACATGTTTTATGTTGCTGATTCATGCTGTTTAGCTTGACATACATATGCAGAAGTAACAGAAACACAGGCTGGCTTCGTTTGTTAGATTTCGTTTAATTGGTTCAATCGAAATAGAGCAAGAGGTCTAGGTTAAACTAGGCTCAAAACTGATCCAATTTGGAGGTCATATTTGTTACTGGCAAACGAACCAACTTCGGCTATTCCGGTCATCTTACTCCGGTTTCGGAAGAAGAGGAATGGTGATTAAAAACTGCAAAAAGGATCTCATTCACTTTTCTTCAAGATGGCCAAATCGATTTTCACAAACTTATATGTTCAAAGGAAAAGTATGTTGTGGATACTACTTCCGGTTCCGGAACTACAGGTAAACAAGACTTGTAGAGTTTGTTAGATTAAGTCCGAACTTTCCTATCCCTATTCAATGAACAGTTGTTTTTACGAATTCCACAGTAATATTTTCGATGTAATGAGTAATATGAGAAAGGCATCATTACACCACTAGGTGAATTAAACTAGGTTTTGCTGGTTAAAAAACCTTTTTGAATCCACCTAGTGGTGTAATGATGCCTTTCTCCTATTACTTATATTTTCAAAAACATTACTAGAAGATTCTGTTAAGATTTTTTTTCAAACTTGAATGAAATCAAAAACTTTCTCTCGTATAAACTACCATCATCTCAAGTTAATATAGATTTAAATGTGGCAAGCCTGCTCGCTATACAAAATTGAACAAGGCACGCATTGTGCTAGGCAGTGGTGTTTTATTCTTCCGTACCTGCACGTACCGATGCGTACTGGTTTTGTATCACTTTGTAGAAAAGTTTGAAAGTTTTGATACTCATCGCCCTATAATTTCGGAACCGGAGGTCGAATCTGGATGAAATTGCACAGTATCTAAGAAAGATTCAGATTATGAGAGCATTAATTTGAATCATGATTTGTGAAAATCGGTTTAACGGTTTCTAAGAAATCGAAGTGAGTTCCAGTTTTGGAGCTTTTCTTCACTATTACCAACGCGTTCGGAAGCGGAAACCGGGGACTAGTACTCCCAAAGTAGATTTATATATCCACTAACTAACAAGGTCTGCCAACTAGATGAATTTACCAGTCAATTTTATAAAAAATTGCACCTCGTTTCGCCATCACTTTTGAAAAAAATACTCGAGAAATTGAAAAATTTTCACATATCGCGCTATAACACCGGAACCAAAAGTCAGAAAAAAACGCTTTTCGCTTTTCTGGAACAAAAAGTAGAAAACGCTTTTCGCTTTTCTGGAACAGACATACGACAGCGTTCTTATGTACCTTAAAATTAGAATTTTAAATTGTACCTGATAGTAAGTGATTGTATTTTTTCAACCATGTGCCAACTACATTAGATTAACTTAAGTAACTCATCAGTTAAAGTTGAAATCAATTATACACCTGCAGAAAAAAAATAGAAAAAGACAATCATTAGCGATATATTGTGTTAAAATACAATAGAAGAAATTAAAATATAATGACGTCGATCTGTCTTCAATCGCAGCAAACCATTATTTTCCAGTAAATTACATCAAATACTGTCTGCGTTCCCGTAATGGAGCCTCCCCTAACCTAAATCAGCCTGGTTTTTTGCAGGCAAAACAACATTAAGAGTAGTACAAGAAGGTCCCATCTGCTAGCTAGCCTACCACGCTTGTCATAACGCGACAGCAATAACAACAACAACAACAACAACAACAACAGACAGAATCAACCAAAGTGCCACTGGTGGTTGGTGGTCCCTCCGATCACCACCCGTACTGCGAACGGCACATATTTCATGGCGAGCATAATTCACTGGGTCGCATCGTCATCAGTTGAAGCAAGCAGGCAACCAGTCAGCCGGTAGCAGTAATGTCATCGGCAAAGCGAAAAATGACGGCTAGAACACAGCAGGGAACAAGTGTCGGCAGCAGAACCGAGCAGCATGGTTTAGTCAGTGGCACTAGGACACAGTAGCAACAGCAGTAGCAGCATCCCGAGCGTAATTGATCTAAATGACTTCTCGGAAATCAGGCGTGCATCTGTGGACTGCTACGCGCGCGGATATGAGCCGAACCCGAACCGGAATAAGTGTAGCATAATATGTGCGAGGGTCGCGGGCCGTGCTCCACGCGAAGACGAAGATATGTTTATGCGAATGAATGTCAACCATCACCATTAATAATGTGTCGCTTTCGCATGGTATTTCCATGCAGAAAGAAAAAATGAGAAGACAGAAGCGGGTCGAAAATTGGCACATCCCGCCCTTCACTGGGACTGGCACACAGAACAGCAGTGCCCTCATTTCTTTTCTTTGAATCCCCTTGCACGAATTCCCAGTCGAGAGAATGAAATTGAGTTTATTGAATATCATAATTAAAACGTTCGCCCAAAGTGCAATATGCTGCATTGTCTGGTCCAGTCAGAGTCTGTTTTACTGCCTGTCCCGGCCCCGTTTGTTTTGATATATCGTTTTTAATATCGGGTCAGTTTCTGAAACCAGCACCCCCCGAAACTCCCGAGTTCTTGTAGCATTGATCCGTCGCGCATAGTAGACAGGGGTCGGGGCTATCACTTTCTTTTGAAGTATAAATTTCATTTATGAAATCAACTACAACTGCTGGTCGCCCAGTTTGATTGTGGTGCTGACGGCCGATTCATCCAATTTACTGGCGTCTCTTGCCGATGCCGTTGATAATGACGATGACGATTGATGATGACGGTACAATAATGCTGGGGACGTTTATCAATTTACCGAAACAAATGAATTAGCAAAATACATGCTGGGAGGCGGATTGATTTGAGTTTGAGAATAAATGGTTGTTTATTTGACTTGATTTGTCCCGGGTTGGCGGTTCAATGCATAGGGTACTGGTCTTACAAACCAGTTGTCGTATGTTCGAGCCCCGACCTGGAAGGATTCGTAGTGTCAGTAGAATCGAAGTCTGTTTAAATAGAAGATGAAATTCCACTGCAGGAATGTTGTAATACCAAGGCTTTTTATTTGATAACAAGTTTGATTGAATGTAATACACGGAAAGAAATCTTTTACTGCTGTTATGATTAGAAAATCATGAAACCAATCATTTTAACTTATCATGAAATCATGAGCAATAACTCTTCTTCCATGAAAATTAATCATGGTTCGAAAATGCGTTACTTGAAGAATGCATTTCTTTCAAAGCTCGTAACTCTAATTTTCTACCCGGAACCTGATTTGAACCTTCTGCCTCAAGTGATGTGATAGATTAATAGATTAACGGTAAAGCAAAAATCAGACATTGAAAAGCCAGACCTACTGAACATGTTTACTTGATTACTTGATTGTTTTACCAACATAAAGATAATAAACCGAATATTGACATCATAAGAGACACTTTTCATTTGACAAACATCAATGTTACATTTTGTTCGAATGTATTATTACATATTTGATGTGATCGTTGTTGCTAGAAGAATATTCCGAGAGCAAGCGTTTAATTCGGTTGTGAATTTGGAACACCATCTAACGAAAATCTGAAAAATATTTTGTTCAACCACTTTGATTAATTTGTTTCATAGATATAACAACACAAGTTGTATTGATGCACCTAAATATCATGAATGAAACGATTTTTTTTTCTAGAATTCGACAAAGAGTTTCGTTTTTAAGAGGTTTGATTCGTGTTTTTTTCATGCAGTTCGTTTAAGTGTTTAAATTCTGAAACACAAAATCAAAACTGAAGTAATGAACGCGTAAACACGTTATCTCTAGCGTCGTCGTTTTTCAAAAACAGAATATTTTCATTTTAAAAGAAGTTCGTCGTGCTTTTCTTTGAATTTATATTGCAAAAATGACCATCGTTGCAAAAATCACACATAACGCCTGAATTTATGTTGCAAAATTACCATCGTAGCCAGGGCCGGTGAAAGAGGTGGGTACGGTGGGTAGCACTACCCACCCAAAAATTCCAAAGGTGGATAATTACCCATCTGAAATTTCGAACAAAAAACAATGGAAATATTAGCATTATTCATAATAGTAAGAATATTTCACATCTCATCCAAGTCAGTCGATAAACCAAAACCGCTTACGTTCGGGACAGAAGAAACCAAGTACAGTATTGTGTAGTAAACAATAGAACGATCTCGAAATGAGTGAACCAAACGAACAAAAGCTACCGCCGTTACGAAAGAATACAATTATTGTTGACTTCAGACAGTGCAAAATTCGACCTTCGAGAAAGGGTTGCTTAAGGAGCAAATGCATCTTGACATTCAATTCGTTAAAGACAATAATAATGAGCACTATGTGGAGCATGAAAATATCAAGTACAACATTCCAGTATATATGGAAGATAGTGCTATAGAAGTTCGTGTGCATGATCTTCCCTCAAGCGTCATCGATCCTTATATTCGCAAAACTATGTTCCAATACGGAGAAAATTTATCCAAAAAGAAAAGTTTAAGAATTTTTTCCCCGGTATTCTAAATGGCGTACGTTTATTACGCATACACTTGAAGAAGGCTATACCTTCTTATGTGATTTTCGGTCAAGATACAAGAATTCCGTGCAAATCACTTGTTACCTATGACAATTAGATGGCCACATGTCAATATTGCCAAAAAGCTGTTCACTACGGTAATGTGATAAACCGGACAAGGAGACAACTATACCAAAGGACAACGGTGCTTCCTTCACACCAACCCCAAGCAACCCCAGTACACCTGTGACAGTCACCAACAACAGTGAAGCATCCCCTTCAACGAAACCATTCAACGTATATCCTATAGAACAAAGTACACCAGCTGCAATTAACAGCTTACCATCTAACCAACCAGCAACTGCAAACAATGTACAACAAGGCGCATCTACAGCAACTAGCAACGAAATCAACAACAATACCACGGCAATGGATGACGAGACGAACCACGAACAAACTGCCCCTCAATCCTCGCAGGAGGAAAATGAAAGTTCCTCTCCCCCTAGAAAAAGGGCGACAACGAGATCCAATACAAAAAAAAATTATCTACAAACTCAACTAAATCGGCCACGTATAGCTTGTACGCAAATAGGCCTGAATAAAATATCTTTTAAATATAAAAAAAAAGAATATTTTTATTGTAATTCGGAATAATAAATAAAATCAAAATTATGGAATGCTAGTTCTCAAGGTAGAGCAAGGATGTGAAGATATACCGCAGAAAGGTGATACGTGACAAGGGTCATTTGAGCAGGCAGAACTCTTTCAGTAACTTAACTTTTCCCTTCCAGCAAAGGAGCATCTCATCAATGCGATTCACTCGGGTCTCTTAGATACCGGAAAATACCGATAAAGGTCTTTTACTCTTTACATTCCGAACCGGCAAAAGGAGAATGCAGTAACAAGTAGAAAGTAACAATTTTTGTTAGCTTTGCCGGAATAGTAACTAGTAGAAGACCTTTATCGGAATTTTTCGGCAGATGTTTAAGGTCGACTCCTCTTGTAAAAAGTGAAAGTTAAGTTACTAAAAGATTTCTGCATGATGAAATGAACCTTGTCACATCTCACCTTCTATATCTTCACATGAAGAAAATCACTCAAAATCTTTTGACGTAGGACTACGTTTTTTATTCAATAATAAAATATAATTTTAAGGCACACTGCTTAAGCTCTAAGATGCTAAGGGTATTTTCTAATCTTAATTAACGACTAACTTAAAACTAGAATAGTATCATTAGGTAATGTCGTATCGGGGTCGCGGATTCTCAAAAATTCAACTTTCTGGTGGCGATCAGCAGTGGCCGGTGGATTGGATATAGCATGAGAGTCTTCCAGATGGCGTGATCTATGTTGGCCGCATCATTCAGTCCGTGTGGGTCCGCGGGAAAAATCATCAGGCTACGAAGACTCGACGGGTGGCCCGCAGCCTGGTCATCGACTGGAGCGGTTCTCCGTTGTCGGTGATGGTGATGCTACTGAAGAGAATGAAAGAGAAGTAAATATTGTGGAAAACGAGGTAAAAAGGGGATGTGGGAACAGCATGTCTAAATACGACAGAGATCTAATTAGTTGCCATCGAGATGGTGAAGAGACGGGGGAAAGGAGAACGAAAAAGTTAGTGACAAAAAAAAGATCTTGTTATTTCAAATAAAGATGGTAGACAGAGACGGGGATCGAGAGAATCGGGCGGATGACTACGTTTTTGCTTTCTATACCGGTGTGCAAATTCAAAATACTGAGAACAGTACAAACAGTGCTCAGGTTTTGAACATCTATATCTCAATCATTTTTAATTAATTTTCCATATCATTACATAAACTGCATTAACATTATTTCTATACTTCGATTGGAGTAGATGAATAAAATCATATTTCAGATAATTGGTGATCGAAACTTCAGTTAGTAACGAAAATCTTGGTCATGGTTTCTTCTAACAAATACACACAAGTTCACGGTTTCCATTAAATTTCTGCGTTTCAATGAGTGTGTTCGCTTTTAAAAAAAATTACTCATACAAACCAAGATTCTGTATCGAATAAACTTGAACTCTGTGTGGTTTAGAAAAGAAGTAAAAGTTGCTAACACGTCGTTCAAACAGTACAGGAACTAACCAGAAAAACATAATTTCGTATGCAGGCATATTTTTTATTCATCAACATTATCATCTTCAAATGACATACAATCGTTCTAGCAATTTTCCTTATTTTTCAATACCATCCTTATAGAATGATTTGTCACTGGTCTAAACATCGACTTCCTTTGCGGCGATGACTGTCTGATTCGAGCCAAAAAATTTTCGCTGGCGTGTCTTTTTCTGATCCGCAAAGGACAAGCAATCGCTGTGGCTAGGTAATTGTGAACAAGGTTAATGAGGAAACAGATCGCAGCCCAATTCGTTTATTTTTTCATTGTTTTCATTGACTTTTGGCACGGTGCATTGTCTTGGTTAACGGTGAATCACTTTTGATGGTACTTTCCCGTTCAAGATAATCGATTAATACCTCGAACATCTAAACAACTGATGCCATGTTTGTTCCAGCTACCTGTTACGTTTTCAGATGGCTTTCCCAATCTGAATGTTGGTATGACACCGGATAAAAATAGTGTATCCATGTTTCGTCCACTGTTTCATATCAACGCATTCCATTTTATTGCGGCAGACTTTTGTTAATTATGAGCGACGGTGTTCGAGATCCGTTTGGTGAAGATTTTTTTATGCTCAGATTTTCGTACATGATTGTGAAAGAACTTCCTGCTCGTGTTATGAGATCCCGCCATTTTTTTATGATACCTAGACATCGTACAGTATATGGACAAAACAATCCGGTGGATAGATGCTGTAGATAATTTAATGAGACTTTCCATCTTTTTGATTTCAATTTAACTAAATCTAGTTATAAGTTAGCGATAAGACACTTTTGATCAGTTTAGACAAACATTTATACATTACGTTAAGAAACGGCACTGTTGAATCTGTACGGTACTTTCCGAAGATTCAACAAATAAACATAAACATAAACATAAACTTCCACTTCATGTGCTAACCATCTCAGCACATCTAATCTCACAATGTTTTAGCAACACACGGAATACGTTATTTCCATTTTTCATAAATGAATTAGTAACGTCACTTATATGTCGATAGATTCAGTGTTCGTGGTGCTATTGATGTGAAATGTTCTTTGAAGGTTGGTTCTTTGAATCGTAAACAAATATTGGCAGTGATTTTGAAACCAGGTAAAACCTTAGATGCGAAATTGTGTTTTAAAACTTAGTAACGAAAACTCTTCAAACTTCTAATTTACGCGTTTCATGGAAAGTTTTATAGAATCGATATTTTATTTAAAAAAAATGACTGCACTTCTTAGGGATTAATATCATTTCCATCAGAATAGAGAAATACTTCGAAATAGTGGGTCGTTCTCTGCAGTATGAAAAATTATCCACCTAGGATTAACATGTTTCACCGGCCCTGATCGTAGCAGAAAAACACGCCTGAAGTTATCAGTCCGAATGGATCATGATCCGAGAAATTTTAATCATGGTGTATTATCATAACATGAAAATATATTATTTTTCCCAAATCATTACTCGTTTTGCTTATTTCAAGAACCGGGATTTTGCTCGAGTATTCTTGAGGAATATAATCAAAACTCGAGAAGATATGTTAATATCAAGAGAACTTTTTGAAGTTTCGTCTTCGACTCTACAGTACATCAACAGTTTATATTGAATTTCTAGCGCAGGATGGCAATACAACATTCTTGGTTTATGAAATCGATTTCAGCTATATAACCCCTGAGGATATATGACAATCTTTCGACTTTCAATTTCTGCTCTAAAATGGATGATGGATTTGCAATTGAATTGAGTAATTTTCAAAGTTGTCGTGTCATATGTCGTGGGACAAAATGCATCAAAATTCTCTTAAAAATATGTGTACGTTACTGAGTTAATGATACATATTGAACAACCTTTCATCAGAAAAGTATTCTTAACACGGAAGGAGTAAAAATGTATTTAAATGTAAAAAGAATACTTTTTAGGGGTCAATTTCGCCCCGTTTCCCCCGTTTTTTTATGATTCTGACCAGTCCCTGTAACTTCGCGTAATTTAAAATGCATAGTTCAAATGTTTTGTACAACCGGTCGTTTTGACTCGCATATATTACATAGGAAAATTTTTCGAGTTTATGTTTGTATCTAGGAGAAATAATAGTGATGGAAGGTAGGCATGCATGAAACTTTAACGTTTATTTCACTTCAGCAAAGATAAAGAAACATTTCCTTAGGAGGAAGAGCCGCTTTATACCCCCAACCCCCACCCACCGATATTTGCAATTCATTTAGGAATCGGTAGAACGGATTTACAAAATCCTTATTACATCTACAACTTTAGAACAAAATGAAAACACTATAATACACGGAACCACCCGCGATCCCATTTCAACCAGAATATTAGTTGATTTTCTGAATTCGATTGGTTAAAATTTGGTACAACTAATCGATTGTCGTTTTAACTAAACTGTCATTTTTGTTTTTCGATTAGCAGAAACGATAGTTGAAACAACTAATTCAACTGTTTGAAAAAAAAAATGCTGTCAATTAGTGAGGACACATACCTTTCAATTTCAACAAATATTTTAGTTGAAATAACTGGTGTTGTTATTGAAACAAAATTCTGTTAGTTGAAAAAAAAATCGGTTTCATTTGTTTGTTTGTTTTGAGATCAGTAAAGATCTAAATTCTAAAAAAATACTTCTGATTCGATCGGAAATGATTGATGTAGAAAAACGTTTTTAATCAGCAAAAGTGCCCGGAGGGGCGAGTAAATTAGCGAAATTATTAAATTTACCTAAAATGATGCCTTCAAACGGTTGAACTGAAGTTATGCACTGATAATTTTAGTCAATTTATATGAGCTTGGGTGCATCAACCCCTGGGAATTGGAATTTTGCGACGGCAATTCAAACGCGCCATTCAATCGCAACGCGTTCTGTGCGTTTGAAACCCTTCGCTCCTGTTACTTTTATAAATTAAATTCATGTCAAAAAGCGTTTTATTGCTAATGCATGAACATCATCATCGGTAATAAACAGCTGGAAGTAAAACAGTCTGCTGGAAGTAAATAATGATCGAATTTGAAGCATAAAATTTTTGCGCATACCTGAAAGATTGCGAGATGATCATTCATTAACATTTTCTAATTTGTCACCAAATCTTTTTCATCTCAAACGAGGTTAACTTTATCACAACACCGCTGTTAGATAAACACTTGTTATCATAAAATTCTCAAATCGAATGAACACAATTTCACCAAACCCTTTAACCATCGATGTTGTTTTCATTGACACTTTGAAGCGACGCGAACAGATTTCAACTAAAAAAGTTGTTGATTTTGCATTGTGATTATTGTTTTGCTTTCAACTGTCTCTGGCATTTGACAGCATTCAAAACAACATATTTTTCAACTACTTGAATATATGCAAATCAAAAACCATTTTGGTTGAATCAAAAAGAAATTAGTTAAATCAACTATCGCAAAAATCAAAAACTGCGATATCGCAATTTTATGATCGAAGGGTTCTCCGTGTAGTTTTCTTTTTTTCCATTTCGACTTCGACGACTTCTATCAGTACGTTAGCAACTTGTGTTGACTTAGCGCGATTTAGTCGTTCAACAGAAACGATTTCAAAGATCCTAGGATCGTTTGAAAGCATATAACCCGGAACCTCTACTTGCGAACTGAGCGAGGGTTCGTAAATAGAGTTAGTTCACAAAATCAGGGTGGCAGGTGAATCGCCGATTTCAATTTCCCGGTTTTTTTTTCCGGTTTTTTCCCGATTTTCTCGGTTTTTTCGAGATAAAAATTCCCGGTTTTTGGAATAGGCTCAAATCGCTCCTGTTTAGTTTTTTTTTTGTAAATATTTTCTAATTTTAATTTTAAACAGATATTCCATGTCCAAAAAGAATCATTATAATAGGCCCGCTAATCGAGGATTCAATTACTTTCTAGGCATTTCGATGTACAAATAAAAAATATTCATTATAACATGTGCATATAAGAAAAGTATAAAGCCTTTTTCAAGTCATTTAGGGGTTTTGGTTACACGTAACTGATTTCTTCCGAGTGCACATGACTGTTTTTATTATTTTTTTGGTATACATATGATTGGAAATAAATCAATAAGGAACAACGATCCCAAAAACGGACGCTTGCCGATCGAGAAAAACAACAACAATCTATGCTTGCAACTTCAAATCATTTTGCACTGAGCTTTCTTCGCTCCTTCCGGACGTAAAAGTTGAAATCATAGTTCGACAGGAAAATTATAAACGGCACGATGGCCAAGGATGGCTTTTTTCGTATCAAAGAAAGCTCTCTACCAACTCTTCACAATATTCAACCATTACCTTCAAAGAGAGACGGATATCATCTCAGCAACAAAACACCGTCATGGTTCATTCAACATAGAATGGACACCAGTGCGAAAGCGAATTTCCCTCGATGACCTGTCTGAGCGTCACGGATTAGCACGCCGCTGTGGGGATTCACTCTGAAGCAACAAACGGTCGCTTATTTTCGTTTTACGATCCGATTCTATACGGGCAGTGGATAATGGCGATAGAATCATTTTACTATTGCCGCTTATTCTAACTATGTGCATATAACATTTGTATAAGTTGTATCTATGAAAATAACTCTGAATGCTACTGACCAGGGTTTTGAAATATTGTATATTGTAACCTAGTAAGAAAATCATCAAGTCGAATTATCTGCGATAATTATCAACTTGCGATTCTCTTTTGGTAAATTCCTCACAGCGCCGATCATTGCCGGACTGTATATATTTTGTTAAGGGCTGTGAAATACTCAGAGTAAGAAGTGGAGCGAAGAAATGTAGAAAAATTCTTGTAGCATCTTCTTGAGTTCTTGTAGCATCTTCTACCAGATTGAAAATGTTGTGTACAATGTAGAGAAATATCGAGCCGCTTTCTACCAAATTATCGGCAATGACCAACACTGATGATAGCACAGCGAATCTAACATAATATTGTCATTGCCAAGGCTTCTATGGACATATACTGCTTAAATTATGTCGCTTACAAGCACATCTGTTCAATGATCGATACCAAAGCAAAGCCTTGGTATTAAATTCCTGTAGTGGAATTTGACCTTCTGTTTCAACAGACTTCGCAGCCGATTCAGAGTGTACAGAACCATTGCATGGCTAGTGATACAATTCCACTGACACTAAGTATCCTTCCAGAGCGGGGCTCGAACATACGAAAATTGGTTTGTAAGACCAGCGCCCTATGCATCGAACCGCCAACCCGGGACAATGAACGATACCCTCAGATGAATTATCATGCTGTGATTGTGATGAAAATCATAAAACCAATTATGAGTCGTGACAAACACTACAGACCAAAAATTTTAAATTTTCATGCAATAGAATTGAATTTAAAATCATTAGATGTACGTACACCTAAGATTTCGCGAAACCGTTCGGCTGCCACGACTTGCTCTTTTAAAACACCAATTTTTTCTAATGCATCTGTTAGTCAATAAACAATGTTTACGATTTCAATGCGTTGATGGGCAAATAAATCAAATGAAACTGTTAAAATGCACAATATATCGATCTGATTTTTTTTCTAATAGGATTCTAAATGCTCGTAGAGGAATCAGAAAAATAATCTGGAAGTACGATTTCTTCATGATGAACTCTCCGCTGGTTTTAAACCAGTTTTATTTCCAATAGCTTAACTAATTTATCTTCTATGAGAAATCTTCCTGCAATTGATCTGATTCTAGCATATCAATCAATAACATTCAGAGTTTCAAATTATGCAATGATTAGTTCAATTAGTTATATCGAATGTAAACTCTAAAATTGTTTTGGGAAATATAGTTATAGCCGTGCATAATTCAAATCATTACTTTATTGAAGTTCCAAAAGCTCAAACTAAATTCAATTCCCCTTTATCTACATCAATATCAACGTTCTTGTGATCCTACTATGGAATAGTTGAGGACCTCCAAAAGAAAATTAAACATAGATGCACTGAATAAATCAATCCATATTCTAAATTTTTCCTAGATTCTATCCTGGTCCTCAGAAACCATTTTCAACTCTCAAAAAAGGAACTCAAATACTTCCTGTAATCGGTGAATAAGATCAAAGTCGACAAATCTTCCAATTTTGCGAGTTTTTTTTTGACATCCAACAGAAATATAAGCATAACACAAGTATTGTCTCAAAATGACATTACTGAGACAAATTATGATGAAACAAGGGCAATCATTGGCAAACTTAAAAACATGAAGGCTCTTAAAAATGTTAAATAATGTTGTTAAAAAGTTTTCCCTATGTTACTTCGAGATTTTGCCATAAACTTTGCAGATGTGTTGAATTCATATTTAAAAATTTAACAAAAATCTAACAGAAGCATCCAAATTATCCTTATTTTTCAAAATGAGCTTTCATTATGCTGTTATTGATAGCAACTAAAAAAACTCTGATGCTTCCTGTATGATTTAAAACTGCCTGCAAGCCTCTAAAAATCGTTAGACGAGACATGGGGTATTGGCATATTTGGCATATTTCCAATGAACAATAAGTTATTTTAACACATGTACTGAACATTTCGCTCAAACGCAAAATTGGGTATTTTCTCCTACTTTTCAATTGTTGAAAAAAAATCATTATACTAACAACTGTTACTCATAGGTGAGTTAGTAATATTTTTCCCGGTTTTTCATTAAAATTCCCGACTTTTTTCCGGTTTTCCTGATTTTTCCGGTCACTTGCCACCCTGCAAAATTCTACGTTATTTGGGATTTATTTCGTGAAATTGGTTTCAGTTATTTAGGACTTACTTCGAAAAATATCAGTTTTGTTTCATAAATGTGGAAAACCCCAATCATATGACTATTTTCGGAACGAATGTGAAGAATGGGTGCAAGAATATTATATTTGGAGGTTTGAGGTGGTTCTGAAATCCAAGATGGTGACTTCCGATTTATCGATATTCTTGAAAAACAGTTACAATACGGGTATTTTCGGAACGGATTCCATGAGTAAATGTCGGACGATAATGTTAAGGGTGGTTTTCGGTCTTACGTAGTAAAAAAGTTACGCTGCCCGTCGGGCCTATTCGTGAAAGTAACTGTTTGTCGGACTCGGTCGCAACGTTGTCGCCAGTTGTACAAGCAGATCGCAAAGCACGGTCTTGGGCTCATCCCCCCGGACCACCATCAGCAACGCTAGGATCATCGTCATTAGCGCATTGATATCAGGAACCCGAGACAAAGAATAAGGTGAGTCTGCACATTCAATGGCCCTGTCTTTTCGCTAATCTTCTATAGCAAGCTGTTTCGCAAGTCGTATGACAATTAATAATTGTGCTGTTGTCGAAAGTCATTCATTCCCGAACCTCATAACTGGGATTGAGAAGGCGTCACGCAGTTGGATCTTATAAAAACTTGCTAGATTTAGCATGCTGCCACTACAGTTTAAACTCTACGCGTAATGTAAGCTTTACGTCTAAAATGATTGTTCATCTATATTTATGTTTTAAATTGAAGACGTTTACTGATAGATCAACGGTTTATAACTAAAAGTGTTCAGAGATCTGATATGAATAACCAGTGGCAGAAGTGTCACTTTTATTCCATTCCACCTCCACCTCCGTCACCCGACGACTAACCTTTAAATCGTTTCGAACTACCGCGAATTCCTCGCCAGCTAGTCCCATCAACCTTAATGGAAAACCTTGTAGCAAAACGATTACCAAGCATTAACATTACAATTAACATTGCACCAAGTTTGAACTTTGTCACGGATCCCGCGCCCGAAACCGTCTTACACCCGGATTGTGGTTGCCATCGCCAGTAGCACATATGGTTGCACTATTAAAGGCTCTTCTCCGTCTTTCTCGTACACAGCAATGAAACGAACATCAATCGTACATTTCTTCGTCGTGCACTCGTCCCGACACAGGCTGTGGGTGTAACATTCGCTCGCAGCCCGGTTGGCAGCATCTCATTTTACGTTTAACTGTAACAAAAGAAACTTGAACACTATATTCATCCGCATCCGCACAGTAGCAAAAGGGTGCAGGCGGCTCAGCATGAGAAAAGAATTCAGGGAAAACTTTTCCTACCCAATTTGTTTGTGTGGGCCGATGCCACCGAATGGCGGTGATCAGAGGAGGAGAAGGTGAGCCGTCTGCTCCGTTCATAGCTCAGGGAGAAAGATAGTTATGACATGAACTGTTTACCCAGTGCCTGGCGATCGCCCCCAAACCAGGAGGCGATTCACGCCATTCGGAACCAGTTTAGTACGGTACAAAGGGTCTCCAGTTTTGTTGAAATGCAGCTAGCTGCCGAAAAAAAAGAAGCACCACATATAAGCAAACTGGTGATTGGGGAGATAAAAGCTTGTTAAAAGTTGTTTGTACATACTTCCTTGCTACATGCTGATGTAGTGAACAAGCACTGCATCGTTTGAAAGGACTGACAAACGAGCTCATTGCTGGGCAAATTGAGCGGTTGTTTGGCAGGCTGCGGATCGTTCCCGGACACGACAGAATGGAATGTTTTGTGGATGCGATAGCGGAACGGAAAACGAAGTACTGCTTGAAAATAAGTAAGATTTGTTCACTTCTGTTTCGGCAAGTTTAATAAAAAATCCAGTTGTGACAGCAATATCACATGGGTTGCGATCAAATCTGGTTCTAATCCGATTCGAAACAGATTCGAATTTCAGTTCAACGACCTCCCAAACCCAATGTGCTCTTCGTCAAATTTTAGTTCATAATCGAAGATTTCTCAGAAACATTATCTTAAAATATTCTGTCGGTGAAATATTTAATAAATCATTTTAGTGAAATTTGATCATGAATCGGATGATATTAGTACATTGTTCTGACGGTCTTTAAGTTTTTTTTTAATATTTACATAAATATGTATACCATGTCCAGCTTTCGATTTTTATCCTTATCCGACTTCCGATTCCGGAATTACGGGTTGTTAAGTGTGCTATACTAAAAACGCTCATTTGAATCCTACCCAAAAAAGGGTGAAATCTAGCAAAGCTGACATTGAATCATTTGTATTTCCGTGTCCTTACGTTGCATGACCGATAAAAGTCCCATTGGTCATATTGGTGTCCGACATCCTGTTCTGAAGTAACTGTTCCGGGAGTGTCGGTCAAACCTCTTGAAAACGGAAATCGTAATGATTTCTTAAGGATCTAGAACCAGGCTTACACGACAATTTGCAGTAAAGACTATAATCGAAAAGAAATGCAACATTTTCTTTTGTGTACAACTTTTTACTGGTTTTGTAAAAATTGATTAAATTTACGTTTACATGTGTGATATTTCGTTACAATCATTCAAGGAGACTCTGACAATCCCGCGGCGAGCAGGCTGCGAATAAATAGCGAAGAAATGCAACTCTGTGAAGGCAGTAGAAGATGAGCACAATCCGAACCTTTTGATTCGCCCATCTGGTTCTTACAACACGTATTTAGGTGGGCCTTGAAGGATTATCAAATCACGCCCAAGGATACTGTACCGCAGGTTGTTGGCTGTAGCCGAAATGCATCGTAATTGATGACGAGATGAACATTAAAACGAATACCAAGCAGATCCCTGGCCTAGATTTTTGCGTCGGCAAGTCCCACCTGGATGTTCCGGAAAAGCTTCGGAAGAATAAGGTCTGAAAATTTTACAAGAAGCATTTGTATAGCAGACGATCTGCGGCTGTGTGTTCAAATTCAGCAAGCCGTGTATAATAACCGTCACTATCAATTGTCAAATACATAATGCCTCTCGAAGCGCTTATTACGCTTCCTCCTGTCCCATGAAGGTGACATTCTGTTTTGTCCCGTTACATAAAACCGGTGGTATTAAGCAAACGTTTGTTATTTTTGTACCAAAGAAGCGTATCCGCTGAACTCGCCAGAACTTTGCCCAATCGGATAATTCTAGGCAATCATGAAGGTAAAGCTTCGGAAAACAAGGACGATTTTCAAAAAACGACAAGGATTTGAAGAAAAAATGGATGAAAGTGTGTAAAAAAGATAACACAAGTGTTGCACAGAATTTGGTGGGTAGTGTTAAGTCCAAGGAGAGGGCATTTACCCTAGAAGAGAAGGTTAAATAAACCAACTTTGCAAAACTTAGCTAATACGTGTTTATTTATTCTCTGCGATTTCCAGAATTCTTTTCAGTTTGGTTGATTACACTGCACTATTTAGATTAAATCCAAAAAACGCTATTTAAGACGAATTTGACTTATATTTGTAACAGGAGCGCAGCATTCTGAATGTCTCAAACACACAACAGGCACAGGGTTTGAATTGACACAGCGATAGCCTGCGTTCCTGTTACTTCTGCGTGTGATATTCAAGTTAAATTGGATAATATTTTTTCGTCAGCTGAATAATACGCTTTGTGATTGGATTATTATAAATGTTTTAATTATCATTAGAACTATTATTTTTCTCAGCTCTTGCTACTCTAATTGCGGATATTACTCTACCACCACGATATTGCTGAATGAATTTAGAATATATCATATATATCTTCTTTTCGATAGTCATATCAGATACTACATGGAATGAAAAGTCCCGGCCGTCTCACAGAAAATACATGAATAGTTTCGAACCGTGAATATTTTTGTTGAGAACAAGCATCTAGATGGCCCAATACCAAATTTCATGACAATCTATACACTAGTGTTTGAATAACAGATCTTGTCAGACGAGTTCTAGTATTCATAAAGCTATGAAAATGAACGCATCAGCGCATTCATGGATAAAACGGAATGGTGAAATTGAATGATTTGCTGTACGGATTTGCAAACCATCCCCCGTACTCTCCAAACCTGGCCCCCGGCGACTATTATATAATTCCGAATCTGTTTCTCCAGGGAAAGATATTTTCGTTGAATGCTAAGGCAGAAACGGAAGTTTGTTTTGAAGGCCTTGAGAAATCTTTTATTTTTAAAAGGCATCAATATGCGAACTTTTCTGTTGAATATCATCGAAGAAAATGTCCGCTAGTGAACTTTTCACAACTGATTTAACACATGGATCAATAAGTCCCGAGACTAAAGCAGAGATGGCGCTCGTAGTAAACCAGTAACCACGTCTTCTAGAGTACAAACCTTTGCTTGAAACGGGTCAAAATTTTAAGTCGATCCGACCAGAAACAGCTGAGTTATCGAGGTTGGAGTAAAGTCGTTTTGTAGTTTGTTGAAAAAATGGAAAAAACCGAGTTTCGTGTTTTGATAAAACATTATTTTTTAATGGGTAAAAACACCGTGCAAGCGAAACAATAGATTGGAAAATGTCGGTGGATTTGTCGGTGGTTCGCCGAGTTTAAACGTGGTCGTACCGACACAAATGACGCGGAACGCTCGGGTAGACCTGTGGAAGCCGTTACACCGGAAAATGTGAGTGAAGTGACAAAAATTATAATGATAGATCGTAAAGTGAAGCTCCGTGAGATTGCTGAGATGACACAGATATCATATGGAAGTGTATTTACTATCCTTCATGAATAATTGAGCATGAAAAAGGTTTTTTCCAAGTGGGTGCCGCGATTGCTTTCGATGGAACAAAAACAGCAACGAGTCGATGATTCAGAAAGCAGTTTATCGCTATTTACTCGCAACAAAAAAGATTTCTTGCGTCGTTACGTGACCATGGACGAAACATGGATACATCACTACACTCCAGAGTCGAAGCGGCAGTCATCTGTGTGGCGCACAGTTGGCGAAAGCCGTCCGAAGCGTCCGAAAACGCAGCAGTCAGCTGGCAAAGTCATGGCGTCAGGTTTTTGGGATACGCATGGCGTGATTTTCATTGACTACCTCGAAAAAGGTAAATCGATCAACAGTGATTATTATATTGACTTACTGGTGCGTTTGAAGGAGGAAATCGCAAAAAAACGACCGCACATGCAGAGAAAAAAAATCCTTTTTCATCAAGACAATGGACCCTGCCACAAGTCGATAAAAACAATGGCGAAATTGAACGAATTGGGCTTTGATCTGCTTCCCCACCCCCATACTCGCCAGATTTAGCCCCCAGTGACTACTGGCTCTTTGCTGATCTTAAAAAAATGCTCCAGGGAAAAAGATTTGGCTCAAATGAGGAGGTCATCGCTGAAACTGAAGCTTATTTTGAAGCGAAAGATAAATTTTTTTATAAACATGGTATTGAAAAATTGGAAAAACGTTGGAACCATTGTATCACCCTAAAAGGTGATTATGTCGATGAATAAAAAAAATTTTGCAAAAAAAATGTTGTTTCCATTGTTAGTCTCGGGACTTATTGATCCATGTGTTATTGTCATATGAGATCAATTTCAGTGAGGATCGCGTTTGTAAAAAAATCTAGAGTACGTTTTCAAATCGATGTTTTTTGTCGTGAATACGACTTACTTTACTCTGGGACACCTTTTCAAAATGTACCCTGTTTAAGGATGGGTTCGACTTAATCGTGAACATCACTTGTTGTATTTAAGGCAGCAACATAATTTCTTCTTCATACCATCGAAACTATGTTCAGAAATTTATGATAAAGTTTTCAGTTGTATGAGAAATCTAAAAATAACTCACAGTAGAAGTTTTCGAAAATTTTTAGTATGAACGAGCATTAAGGTGAAATTCAGTACCAAAATATGTCGCGCAGCATTCCAAAAACATCGTGCGAAATTTTCCTTCTACCTTCATTTTGTTATAACTCCAGCAACATGCAAGTAATCATTATCGCCATATGTAGATTAAGCTATTGTATTCTGTATTCTATAGCTATTCTTTATGCAACAGATAGAAAGGTGGGTTACAGAAGATGATGAATCATGTGTTGCAGGTTATTCAAAAATGATTTTGCATGAAATAAAAATTATAACATATTCCAGTATAACGAAAGTGTTTTGTATCTTTTATTCGTGAAGCGAAAAATTCCGGCATCACTTCCCTCGTACAGACCACCTCTTAATTGTTTTTTTTTAAATCAAACATTCGCTACCACAAAATAGACATTGCTATTGTTCAGCAATGTTTTGAATAACAGTATCCTTTACATTTTTCTCGCATAATGTGTTTAGATATTTTGCTCACCAAAAAGTTATAATCAAATTTCCATATTTTTCGCTTCCAACAAAATACTAACGTAGGCGCTCTCGTGGGGTACATTTCTACCCCAGAATAACTTTAAATGGTTATAACTCAGCCGGTCAAGTGAAACAAAAATAATGTATCAGTATAAATGAAAGACCCAAATAACGGAGGTTTGAATTAGCGCTGGGGTAGAAACCTACACAGAAAGAAATTATAAATTTTACAGGTGACATAATTCTTCAAACGATACAATTCATAACTACTTAACTTCTCAAATGACACAATATTCCAATCGAACAGAAATTTACTGGCTCCGAGTGTAATTTGCAATCGGGTAGCAAGTGAGACTGTATGAATTTATATGCACGGTTTACCAGCCAAGCAGATATGTGCTTCTGTGGCTCAGTCGACTAACTGGTGTGCTTTGTGTTCGAATGTTTTTCGGTTCAAGTTGCGATGTTGATGTCGATCTTTTGATTTTTAATCCTGTCGTTTTAAAGCCATGTAATTTTCAAATAACACAATTTTACATGTTCTTGAATATACAGGGTGATTTTTTAAGAGCTTGAGAACTTTTTTAAACAATAAAACGCATAAAATTTGCAAAATCTCATCGGTTCTTTATTTTAAACGTTAGATTGGTACATGACATTTACTTTTTGAAGATAATTTCATTTAAATGTTGACCGCGGCTGCGTCTTAGGTGGTCCATTCGGAAAATCCGCTTTTTTATCGACAAATTTTGTTCAGCGATGAGGCTCATTTCTGGTTGAATGGCTACGTAAATAAGCAAAATTGCCGCATTTGGAGTGAAGAGCAACCAGAAGCCGTTCAAGAACTGCCCATGCATCCCGAAAAATGCACTGTTTGGTGTGGTTTGTACGCTGGTGGAATCATTGGACCGTATTTTTTCAAAGATGCTGTTGGACGCAACGTTACAGTGAATGGCGATCGCTATCGTTCGATGCTAACAAACTTTTTGTTGCCAAAAATGGAAGAACTGAACTTGGTTGACATGTGGTTTCAACAAGATGGCGCTACATGCCACACAGCTCGCGATTCTATGGCCATTTTGAGGGAAAACTTCGGAGAACAATTCATCTCAAGAAATGGACCGGTAAGTTGGCCACCAAGATCATGCGATTTGACGCCTTTAGACTATTTTTTGTGGGGCTACGTCAAGTCTAAAGTCTACAGAAATAAGCCAGTAACTATTCCAGCTTTGGAAGACAACATTTCCGAAGAAATTCGGGCTATTCCGGCCGAAATGCTCGAAAAAGTTGCCCAAAATTGGACTTTCCGAATGGACCACCTAAGACGCAGCCGCGGTCAACATTTAAATGAAATTATCTTCAAAAAGTAAATGTCATGTACCAATCTAACGTTTAAAATAAAGAACCGATGAGATTTTGCAAATTTTATGCGTTTTATTGTTTAAAAAAGTTCTCAAGCTCTTAAAAAATCACCCTTTATATTTGTGTGAAATATGACGCTTCATTTATGTGCATCTGATTAGATGTAAAATCACAAGAATTTTTCGAACTGTGTACCCACACGAGAGCGTTCTAGGGTTGAGTGCTGTGGACTTACGACACGCCTTGTTCGCTAGTAAAACAGATTTTGTGTTTTTTTACACATCCTTTTGGCATTACACATTCCTTTTGTGAAATTTGGCATTTCTGTTTCAACAGACATCGCAGCCGATTCTTAGCGTACAGGAATCATTGCATGGCTAGTATTACGGATCCTACTGACACTATGAATCCTTCCAGATCGGGGCTCGAACATATGACAACTGGCTTGTAAAGGCAGCGCCGTATGCATTGAACCGCCAAACCGGATTAATAGTAAAACAGATACTGACTATGAATGGTTATAAACCATGAGTATTTTTAATTGACTAATATGAGGGAAACATATTTGTGCATGTTGTTTAAAACGGTCAATTTAGTCATACAATTTATAACCCAAATGCCCTTATAATTGAATTTCTCGCCTATACAGAAATTGTTTATTCTTTGTAACAAGTCGAAATCTTTGGCATGAGCTGTATACTGCTCATTCGGTTCCTATAGATAATACAAGTAACAAAAATTTGACTATTAATAAAAATACGATACAGCTTTATGAGTTGACGAAAATTTTAAAATTATTTTAAAATTTATGACTTATACATTGCTATATATTTCAGATACAACAATTTACCAAATATGCATTGCACTGCCCAAGGTACCCCTAAAAATAGGAATATTTTGCGTTTTAAATTGAAAACATTCAGTTTCATTTGATTTTTGTTCATGTCATACTTCGGTAGTCGTGGTCATTTTATTTACAATTTTATGACAGATGCAATGCAAAATCATTCCAAATTTTCGGTAAGATTCGACATAAATGTTTTCTATTATGTAAATAACTTAAAAAAAACAGGCATGGAATTCGCTCGAACAAAAAAAATTCCGAAGTGTGTCCATATTCACATCATCCAGTTATGTATCTGACATTACCCAATCGCATTTTTTGTCTAAAAATCACTTGAAAAAAATTTCGATTTTGATTTTTTTCCCAACGATTTTCGTAGTTTTTTTTTTTTTTTAATACTGGTCATAAGCACGTTTATAGCGAAAAGGGAGTGTATAGAACCTCTGGAGTCTGAGAAATTGTTCATCACAAATGGTCACTTTTTTACAAGCACATATACTTTCTGCATCCCAGAGGCTACTAGGAAGGTATCTATAGGAAGAAACTAACCCGATTCGACGAGAACTATCATGAGATCTAAGATGGCATACTGTCCGTGTGTAGTCAGAGCATGTACGGAGTATTTTTAAATCGGGTTACTTTCAAAGTTGTATCTCGTCACATTAATTGGCAGGATTATTTCCAGGATCTTTTTGCAGTTTTGCCTTTACGAAACATTTTCGAGCAAAGCCGGGTAAATTCGCTAATCTTCAAATATTTAACGATTAGTTAATAAGACTTCAGTTTTGCAGATGTTGGTTTTCAAGGAAGGCATTCTAAACAAACGTTAAAATAAGTTAGCTTAAAATCCCTAACATCATCATCATCATCATCATCATCATCATCATCGGTTGTTTATGCCAACCTGCTTAATACATTTTAATGCAATATACCGCAACTTCAACGACCGAAACCTTCCACGAACCCACTAGGCAACAATCTCTTGAAAAGGCACCAATTTCTCGGAACGACATCCAATCCAGCTGACAGGCGCCTTCGTTTGTCTCGATTGATCCTTCCCCATCACAATGGGGACAGATCAAAACAAACAGCCGCCGAAGATTCGTTCCAGTTTCTGTGTCGCTGTCTTATCTTATTATTGACCGAGCAGCATCACAATCCAACACCGCCGGACCGTGGTGATGATGTGTTTCGAGTCGTCCTCACGCACGGCTGAACCATAATAAACCACTAATTTACCAGTGTTCAGCTTCTCGGTCAAGACGAGCGGCAGGTTTTTCAGCGGAAAGCAAAAACCTCGGCAACACGGGGAAGAATCTTCGGAGAATCTCACCGCCGAAGGCCAAACAGGAATGTTGTTGATAAACATTGAATCGGTGCGGGTTCCATAATTAATATAATAATCAAATGATTGTGGAGTGGTTCTTGACCGTAGTTTTGTTGTCGGCTTCCGTGTGTCTGCTGCGTCTTTCTTCGCAGAAAACTTGCGGGGTGCCTTTAGTTCCCCCCACCTCTCTTCCTCTTTTAACGACATGCACGATGAAGTTGTGGTTAGTTCTGTCCATGAAGCCGAGCATAATTTCGCTTGGTTGCGCGCGCGAAAACGAAAACCCCTTCTGCCGGATCAGCAGCGCTATTCAAATGGGATGCTTCGGAAAGCTGTTTGGAGTCGACTTGCCTTCTTCGTGGGTTTGCTGTTTGTTTTACTTCATGGATAAGTCTGACCCATGTACCTAAATGGTCGAATCTTATAATCGTTTTTTTTATCTTCGTAAATCAAGTTTTTTTGAAGGAAAAACTCCGAAATGGAATGTTGTTTTAAATAAACGGATTTTATCACTTGGATTACAATGGTTTTCCTGGACTTTCCTAAGAATGATAAGCCAACAAAAAAAAAACGAACAATGACCATCTTGGGCCACATCGGAAACCCTTTGCCTTCCCTTTCATACAACTAAACTCCCAGACCGCAGTAAAGAAGCTTCAGCAGACACAAGAAGAGGATCCACTTCTCGCGAGTCCTTCAAAGCCGATAAAGCAACAAACCTCTGGCAAACGAGAAACGGGCGAACAAACCAAAATACGTCTAAGAGGCAATCACTGTAATTTTATGCAAACAAGATTATTTACTTAGCCCAATCCAAGTACGATCGTCGTCGGGAGGCTGGTACAGCCGGCCTGAACTGATGATTACGGTGGTTGGCGGTGCCCAGTGCTGTGTATTGGCATAATAAATAAGATTGGTTTTGGGACCTCGCCCCGGTTGCCGTCCCATCGGGACCCCGGCGAACATCCAGCAGCTTTGATTTGGTTTCGCGTAAAAGTGCACTCCGCCAGTGCTCTTCATCTCTGTTTGTGTGTGTGTATATCTCTCTCTCTCTCTTCCTATCTTTCGTTTCCCTCTGTGTAGGTATTATTGATGCCGATGGTCTCTCGGATTGTTGAACGAATTGTAAATTAGTTTTTAAAACCGTGCAAGATCTACAACACATGATTGCGCCTCCAGGGTGAGAGCATTATGTGGTTGCGTTTTGGTGCGGGATTTGCTTAATTTTATTGTTGCCTGGAGAGGTCCGGCGTAAAATGGCATTCGATTGGCGTTGACCTTTGCTGCTTGCAATAGCGAACTGTGTAAGGTTTCGAAAATATTGCCATTTAAATGAGTGGGGAATTCATTACTATCAATTTTGTTCGACTCTAGTTTTCTGTTTTTTCATGCATGTGAGATTTACTGGAAGCTAAACGACTTCGTAGAGTCTTGATGTTCTATTTTTAACGCAAGTCACAACGAATATCAGTGACAGAATCAGTGACATTCGATGAGTTTTTCCTATCCCATCCCGACGATTCGATCATTCAGTTTTTTCACGACCAAAACGTGTTTTTTGTAGCATTAAAAGAGAACACTCTCAAAGCCGAATGCATTTTTTTTTCATCACTGTCAACGAGAAAGATACCGAGATAATATAATAAAACTTGCGAAGAATAATCGCCAGAGAAAGGACTTGAACTTGCAACCTTATCCTCAACCTAATTGAACTTGCAACCTTATTGTGGAGATCCTCCTCAAGTTGTTGTATATATGAGAACACTTTATAGAAGTTTTTTGTCCAACAAAATAAGATGTACTCTTATTAAGAGGCAAGACACTTTGCAAGCGTTTGAGTAATGTGTGTGCGTAAAACAAATTCCTGCGCTTCTTTTCCTGATTTTAAAGACTGTCCCAGAAAGTATGGACGCGCTTTGATTTCGCTGTAAATAATTCACAAGTGTTAGATATTCAAATTTTATTCCATATACTGTGAAGACGGTACGACCACTTTGTTGTAATTTATTGAAAGATGGCTTTTTGGTCAATGTTTCTTTACAAAATATTTATTTTGCGTCAAAAGCTTTTGACGCAAAATAAATATTTTGTAAAGAAACATTGACCAAAAAGCCATCTTTCAATAAATTCCATATACTGATAATATTAGACTACAACAACAGAATATTATTCTCAACATTTGCTACTTAGCCATTGTAGACTAGCTGACTCACTTATTAAATTCCGTACAGACTTCTTGGCGACAAGTTTTGAAACTTTTTTCAAATCTTTTTCGAACTGTTGAATGGTTTCGGCTGCCGAGACATGTTTTCTAAGATGTCCCTTCGTTAATGCGCAAATTCCTCAATTGGTCGAAGTTGTGGGCAATTTGGTGGATTCATCTCTTTTGGATGAAAGTGACATTTTTGGTGGCATTCCATTCAACCGTTGATTTCGAGTAGTGGCAAGAAGCAAGATCTTGCCAGAAGACAACAGGATCCTTGTGGCTTCAAATAATGGGTAGAAGTCGTTTTTGTAAACATTCCTTGATGTATAGAATCGTATTGTACAGCTTTCGAACCCTCGGCCTGATCGATGCTTCTTGTTTCGGACTACGTTTTGGTTGTTTCTGTTTCTTATAGGCTCGATTATTCAAACGTTCTTTAGCACGAAGAACGTTTGACTTCGAAGTGCCCACTTTTTTGGCCACACCCCGAACTGAAACCTCCTTCTTTTGCTCGAACGCCTTCAGTACACGTTTATCCAACTGAGGGTTAGCAGGACCTTTTTTTCGACCCGATTTCGGTTTATCCTCAAAGGCACGGCTTTTTCACTTACGCCTTCCATTTTTTCTATCTTTCTCAATGACAGTCCGCGTTCTGTGCACAATTTTTCGACGTTGTTCCGCTGAAAGTCCACCCATTTCGAAACAAACTAATGAAAACGAATAAGCAACCGCACAAGTGGCTAGAGAAGAGTGTAAACAACAGTACGAAGCCATAAAAATTGACAGATTCTGAACCATTGCGAAATGGCAGCGGTTTTTGGTTGCGTTTATACTTTCTGGAACAGTCTTTAGGAAGAGTTTCGACACATTTCACCCGGACCAGAAATTTTATCCGAATAAACTTCAATACTAGTTTATAAAACCATAAGCCCTTTCATTCGAGTCAAAGTTTATAAAAATCGGTCCAATACTGGTTTTTAAATCGGTTCGTTCGGCCACCACTAATATAACCTGCAAATTGAAACTGTTTTGAACCAAATTTAGAAACAGAAATGCATTTTTTGAGGCGTCGCTCTAAATGACGGTTTAAAAATTCAAACGTACTACTCCCTGTAATTTCGGAACCCAAAGTCAAATCAGGATAAAATTCAATAGTAACGTGCGAAAACATATAATCTTCCATTCGAGCGTAAGTTTGTAAAAATCGGTGCCATATATCTGAGAAAATGAAATGAATGTTCCGGTACTTTCGGAATCAGGTACTAAGATCCGTTCAAAAGCATATCAGTTTTATTCGTATTCACGTCATTCAGTTACCCATCCGTCTTTTTAAATTTTAAGAAGCTTAAAATGAGAGAGCACATCTTCCAATAAATTCTGTTTTGTTTTTCAATCTGTCTTTCAACTGTTGAAAAAACGATTAGGAGAGACCGGGACTGGTACCGAAGGGGCAAGTTGGCCAATGGCTTTTCTGAAAAAGCTACTATGCGCAGTGGCGACTTCTAGAGTGATTTTGGTGGAGTAGTAGGTGACCCACGTACCGACGTAATTTCAGGTGGTTTGGTGTTGTCATTTGAGCAAGAACACGATTTTTCTTTTTTCGGCGCTGGTGAGTAAATTTCTTTTGTCGTGAATACGACTTACTTTAGTATGGGGCGACTTTTCAAAATTAGCCATATGGAAGAATGGACAGAACTTAATCGTGAATATCTTGACTTGTATTAATGGCAGCAACATAATTCTTTCACTATTTCATCAAAAATATGATCAGGAATTTACGATAATATTTTGAACAGTGTGAGATAACTACAAACAACTCAAAAATTAAATTTTCTCAAAATTTGAAAACAACGCGGAAAACTCTTTACTTTCGTTTGGGGTTTTCGCGCAAGGACGACGATTTTGAGGTAGTCAGGCACACATCTTCAACTGACTGCGTATAAAAGGGGAACCGTGGTCGAAAATCGATCATTTCTTCTTGTGCATTGGATGGAAGCGGACGTCGTGGGAATGATTAATTCAACCAACAGCTTCGGAGAGTGCGCCTTCTGCGTGGTTAATAACCTCAAACGCGCTCAGTTCACAACTCTCATTTGGACATCAGTCGTCCGGTGGAGCAGATGGCAATGAAAGCAGGCCTTTTGCGTGGTATAAAGCCTCAAACGCTTAGGTCGTGCTTTCATTTGGACTTCAATCGTCAGGTGGAGCAGTCGTCAATGCTTTCATTTGGACTTCGGTCGACAGGTGGAGCAGTCGTCAATAATGAGAGCAGATCTTTCGCGTGGTATTAAGCCTCAAGCGCTTAGGTCGAGCTTTCATTTGGACTTCAATCG
Source organism: Malaya genurostris (assembly GCF_030247185.1). NCBI lineage: Eukaryota > Metazoa > Arthropoda > Insecta > Diptera > Culicidae > Malaya > Malaya genurostris. Next base: position 41,106,549 of record NC_080572.1, on the reverse strand, counting down.
TCGGGAGCAGAAGTCGTCAATGCTTTCATTTGGACTTCGGTCGTCAGGTGGAGCAGTCGCTAGTAATAAGAGCAGACCTTTAGCGTTGTACAAAACCTCATACGCTCCGGTCGCAGAGCCAGTTTTTCTTTCGAAGAAGATCGATTACATCATCCTATTGGTGGCCGTTTGCATTGGAGCAAAAGACAACGAAAAATGGATAACAATGTGGAACATTATGCAAAATCAGCCCTTCTAATGGCTCTAAATGTTACCTAAAGAACTGTAAAGATTGCTTCTTTGTAAATCGAAAATTAAAATTATTAGTGTAGTGCAAATCTAAGATAATTTTGTTCAGTTTTTGCAATTTTCTAAATTCTAAATTCAGTTCTAAATTCGCAACAGTGTTTAAAATCGTTTATATCCAATCAGTGTTTGATATCATAGAAAATTATACAATTTGGCTCTTCTAAAATGCCAGAAATTAATCCCGTACAGCATTTTGATAGTATCTTTTACTAAAATATTGAAATCCGAAATGAAATAATCGACATCAAAATTCTCTAATGTGCCATTTAGAACCATAATTTTATACCCAAAGAATTATGCGAAATTTTACTTCACTATACTGTATACAACCCATCTTTCAACCAGTTGTAGTTTGTAGTAAACTTTCTGCAGATTTGCTATATAAAATATAGCACCGGTTCAGAAGCCATTCATTTCGAATTTGGCTGTCGTTGTCATCGTGTTCATTATGGTGCGATTGAGGATTCTCCAAGCGAAATACTAAGCTTGTTACAGCAAGCGGAAGAAGCAGGAAACTTCAACAGAACACATATCTGTTTCGCATTCATGGACAACAGGCCATCCTGGAAATAGAAGACGGAAGTCAGCGGTATCCATCGGAACTCAACTCATCACTCTCCATCACGAACGCCTTCATAAAAGGTTCTTTTCAGAACCACCATTATTTTATGATAAGGAACTATACTGGTGATTTCGTAATATTTGTGTGTCAGAATGTTTAATGTAACTAATTTGTACTGTAGTTTAGGTGTATCGTTTCAAATTCTAGTAGTGTAAAAGGGCAAAACTTGCACAATTCACACTATTGATCAACTGATTTATATTCGGAAGTATAAAGTAAAAGTGTCAGTTTTATTCGTATTCACGAAATCCAGTTATATCTCTGACATTACACACCCGTACTTTTAGAATAAGGAAACAATAATCATTAGATCACATCGTCCGTCCATTTATCGACTCAGCCACAGAAACGCAAAAGCACATATTTACTTCTCAGGTTTTACGTCACATGAAAGTTTGTGCAGCTGCTCCAGTAAGCGGAGTGTTAGCCAAGTGAAAATTAAGTGAAAAACATGTTCAACTGAAACAGTTTTGACGTAAAATACAGTTGGTAATGAGAAAAGTGCGTTTCGTTCGTTTTTCCAATTTAAACAGCATTACAAATTAATTGTAAACAAACATTATATTGATATGTAAATTAATAATCGAAAATTTACATTACCAGCTATTTAAACGACCGTACCGTGACGCAATCGATTTTCTTTGAAGGAAAATTGGCTTTGCGAGCATCCCGTAACTGGTTCAGTACTGAACTGAATTCTTGATACTGGGACTGGTACTAAGCTCTGAATCTGAACCAACCGGATTGGTGCACTTGCTTTAGCTAATGCTCAATCAACTGCACAGGCTAGAATGAACGAAATATATTATGTGTTATCCATTTATACCTACCTATGAGTTTTCTTCTTTGATACTAATTGATACCAAATATTTCAGAAAGCTTTATTATTTGTGATTATGTCAGCTGAGATTATTACAACAATTAATGATCATATTTTCAAAGGCATGAGGCAAAAATTATGTTGATACGTTAGATACAACAAGAGATATTCACGATAAAAAACTTTTCACTCTTCCAGAGGAAAGTATTTGAACAGGTGCCCTATGGTAAGGTAAGTCGTATTCACGGGGGCTGTGTCGTTGCTCTTTAAATTTAGTTTGAAAAATATTGCTTTTGGCTACTAAATATGCTGAAATTTCTATATTACTTAAACTGCCCATACTCGCATATCAGTCCCATATCGATTGTTGCCAATATGGAGTTAGCTTGCGGAATGAAATCTATCCTCAATATATTCTCAGAAATTGCAATAAAAGTTGAGGGTTTGTTCAGTAAAATGTGAAAAAAATATCAACTCATGTCTGTCCCATATGCAAAGTACCCGCATATCAGTCCCATTCAGTGCAAATTTCAATAATTTCATTCATTGCAATATTGGAATAGCAAAGGTGTATTACCGATATTTCAAGTAATAATACCATGATTTAGCATTAGGTAGCAAAATAAATCAAAAAATTCAGAAATAAAATTTTAATTGTCTTTTTCTCGACATGCCGATTTTCCATATGGGACTGACATGCAAGTATGGGCAGTAAAGTTCGTACAAAAAAAATCGACTAAAACGCATTTAAATTTATGAGTTCGGTTTTGCATATTTCTTCTTTTATATATGGCATTAAACCCAGAAAAAAACTTTTGAAATGGCGTCAAAGAATGTCGGATGAATATGAAAATAATCAACGTCATCTTGGAGTCATAACTGATCTTGAAATATCACCCGTTCAACCAGTAATGGAACATTATTTGTACCACCATTGACTTAATCCGATTAAATAAACATGACTTCAACTTTCGGCTCATTCGACTGCGACTACCGACGGTAACAACAAACAAAATCAACCTCTCTTTTTGACAGCAGTTTTGGGGCAGTCGGTGGCACCTTCGTCCGTTCCTTAATGATGCTGATTGCCCAATGATCACCGTTTAATCGCACTGTAATTAATCTCCCCGCAATGTGTTCATACTGAAATAAATTGAATTAACATCCTGCTGTGCTTTCCAGTATCGTAGCTTGTCTGGTTCGCAATTCACCCGTATTTCGATTTTATCCATTTGCTGCAGCACCAAAATCCGATGACGAAGCATGACATCGAGTGAGTTACAACCATGAAACGGGAAGCATGGAATCTTCGTGACTGATGCGTACGTCAAGCACATGCCAAACTGTGCAGAAATATGATCAAAATTTTTCGCACAGATGATGCGATATGATTCTCACACGTCCGCGGCGAGTGAAGAAGGCTGACGTTTGTTAGATGACCTCTAGTGGATAAAATGGATTGATGTAGGGAAAAAGCCATTAGCGGCACACATTCAGCAAATGTTGGACGCCACCCACACGTCACACGTCGTACAGCCCACCGCTACCCGAAGACCAGACCTGCTGACACAAATAGTGAAAACATTTACCGCCGCCTTTCCCCACCCTTCGCTGTTTAGATGGACAGAAGGAAAGTACTTAATCGCCATTTACGTTTTCACCGCTTCGATCCATCCATGATCGAGTATGAAACGTAAACAGTTCATCCAAGCCCGGGACGCCGTTAGTTTCTGGTCTGGCGAATGAAGTGCCATCGCGTTCGGCCCGGTTCCCAGCATGACTCAGCGAAGATGCGTTCCATCATCATCGCGCCCTCTGCCCGTAGACAGCAGTGCGTGCGATGTTGTGCACCTACTAAAACACTCTAATTACAGGGTTGATTCTCCATCAGCACCGAAAAACGGCTCCGTCCGGTGGTTCTCAGCAGCCTTCGGTTGGCTCGATAGCGGTATCATCTCGAGGTGCCAGCAGTTTGCTGCCCATATGCTACCCCGCGAGGTCAACCGTCATCAACCGAATGGCCTAATGCGTTGGGAGGTACATTCGCTCCCGTCGCCGACTTCAGCTGGATCTAATAATTGGATTATTTCTATCGATTTCTGTTGACTCACGGCCCAGTCAGCAGCGCGGGTCAGTGTTGGGAAACGAACAACCAACGGCAGTTTGAGTGATAGTGCGTTGGAGAAATTTTTGCATCGTTGATGAAATGGCGATGATAGCCATCATTTGGCTTTTGTAATGCCATGTGCGCAAATGTGGCAGTCATTTTTTATGGATATGGAATTGTGGTTTTAATTACAAAACTGAAATTTTCCAAATGAATTTTGACGCGGATACTATGGGGCAAAGCAAATCCATGTTGCAATCCTTTTGTGGAATTTGACCTTCTGTTTCAACAGACTGGTGCTACGATCCTACTGATACTAGGAATCCTTCCAGGTCGTAGTACCTTTTCAAAATTTACCCTTTGGGAGAGTGACAAGTTTTCGATCGAGCATATCTTTTGTTGTATCTGATAGATATGAGATATGGAGATATGATCAGTAATTTATGAAAAAAAATTCAATTGTATGACATAATTACCATTAATTCAAAATAAAGTTTTCTGGATTGTATGGTATCAATGGCGGACGTCTACGCTATGGGCTGGGCATGTCATAAGGATGTTGGACGACAGCTCAGTGAAAATGGTTGTTAAATCTAATCCGACTGGTACAAGAAAAAGAGGAGCGCAGCGAGCAAGGTGGATCGATACGTACGCTTGATACAGCAAAGGACACCTCAGGACCATAACTGGTAGGTAAGGTAAGTATGGTATCAATGAGTCTAAAAGAGGAAAACGCATGATGCGTGTTTGTTTTTCTCGTACTTGCGGGGAAGGTTTCGAGGTAGCAAGCGACATATCATTTCTGCATTAGATTTTCTGTCATAATTTTGAAAGCTTGTCATACTCATACTTGCCAACGTCCGTATCAACCATTCGACGGATACATACTTTCGAATGAAGACGAACAAGCCATTCTTGTTTTCACTCGAATGGATTCGAATGCGATTAATTTTCTACGTTTTTGAATTCTTTCCATTTTCATATCATGATAGTTTTTCTCCTCAAAGTTGGCGGAAAATTTACAGTAAGATAGCGATTTTTGCTTAAATATGCCACGAACTGTTAAAAAAATCAAAATATTAACATGAGAACGACGGAGGGAGGAGAAATAACCCGGACTTTAAGTAAAATTAGGAACATTTTTGATTTCAGATAATTCTACGCCGAGTTATCGTGTTCATCGCGCAAAGTGATTCTCAAAAGAGGATTTGGGGAATGCTCTGTTGCTGCCTTATTTTTCAATATACGGAAATTTAACTAAATATTCTTTAAATGATGCTTTATAATGCAAAAAAAGTTTCAATAATTTGCTTAAGTTGTTTCTCCGTGAAAAAATACAAAAAAAATGTTTTTGCCTTTCTCATATAGAAAGAGTCTGGAATCGCTGTGAAAACCGACTTTACAACCGAGGTCGGAAGGGCCAAGTGTCATATATCATTCGACTCAGTTCGTCGAGATCACACAATGTGTATGTGTGTGTGTGTGTGTATGTATGTATGTATGTATGTATGTATGTATGTATGTATGTAGGTATGTATGTATGTATTTGACAAATGAGCAATTCCAGGAATGACTAGACGAAAGAGTGACAAAATCCGAATAGACTTTCTCCGATTTGGATGAAACTTTGCACATGGCTTCAGTATGGCAAACCATAAGTTTTGAACCGATTGAGAGGTCAATCCAACTCACGACTGATTTTTAAAAAGGGCGTATGTATTTTTGCATTTCACAAAAATTGCCTTTTTCAAATCGTTGTAATTCGGAAACCGTTAATTGTACAAAAATGGCGTTCAGGAAGAAGTTGTAGGGAATCGATTGGGCACTCTATAAAAAATATACACTGGAAAAAATTTTGTTTTTTTTTCAACAATTACAAAATAATCCGAAAAAGTTAAATAAAAAACAGCATGATTTTAATTTTTTTTATAATTTTTATTTTAAAGCTGTTATTAAAACCTACAGATTGATGGCTATTCCATCTGTGCCTTTTGAAAAATGAAGAAGTTACAGCTAAAACAGTTTACGGGTCTCGTTGTAATTCGGAAACCGTTCATCGTACAAAAATGGCATCCAGGAAGAAGTTGTAGGGAATCAATAGGGTACTCTAAAAAAAATATACACTGAAAAATATTTGGTATTTTTCTCAATAATTTCAAAATTAACCAAAACAATTAATGTTTGTATAATTTAAAGCTCTTATTGAAACCTACAGATTGATGGCTATCCCATCCGTGCCTTTTGAAAAATGAAGAAGTTACAGCTAAAAAAAATTAAAGATATATTCGAAATTTCAAATTCTCGTTGAAATATAATCATTTAAACAGTAGAATATTATTCAACAGGTTAAAGGCAATAAATTTGTTCATGATATCCTTTCTTCTAAAAGTAGCTGTTCTTGAGATACTTGGATATTTAATTATAACACTATTTTTTATATTTCCATGAATTGTTTATTTGCATGCTATATCTACAATTATTACATGTACATTCTTAATTACATTCAAGGTTTTAAATTTTTGAAAATTGTATGAGTACTACGTGCATCTTCATTTGAATACAGTCTTGTGACGATTGTGGTTTCTGAAATCGGAACGAAAAAATGGTATTTTTGTGTGCCTGGAACCATTTTGGTATCTTTATAAACACTACTCCACTCGGTCACACCCCGTTCATATTCTTCTTGGAATACGTAACAAAAAGACATGGCCGTGAATGCATCTCGACGTCTCTGCTCTGCCCATTCATATAATTGTTTAGCCAAGCTTTCACGTCGTGCCGTTCTCTTTAAATTACCCCCATCACATGGTCCTTTACTATGGGAAGTTGCAAAAAAATGCCACTCAGTATCAATGTTATAAATTGATTTAAATTTACAGAGACTTGCAATTTTTTTTCTGTTTTTGTACTGCGAGGTAGCTCCGTCAGACATAAATAAAACCTTAAATATAATTAAGAATTATTCATGTACATGTAATAATTGTAGATATAGCAAGCAAATAAACAATTGATGGAAATATAAAAAATGGTGTTATAATTCAATATCCAAGTATCTCAAGAACAGCTACTTTTAGAAGAAAAATGTCATGAACAAATTTATTCCCTTTAACCTGTAGATTATAATTCTACTGTTTAAATGATTATCTTTCAACGAGAACTTGAAATTTCGAATAAATCTGTAAATTGTTTTAGCTGTAACTTCTTCATTTTTGAAAAGGCACGGATGGGATAGCCATCAATCTGTAGGTTTTAATAGCAGCTTTAAAATAAAACTTATAAAAAAAAATTAAAACGATGCTTTTTTAATTACCTTTTTCGGATTATTTTGTAATTATTGAAAAAAAAATCAAACATTTTTTTCAGTGTATATTTTTTTAGAGTGCCCAATCGATTCCCTACAACTTCTTCCTGAACACCATTTTTGTACAATTAACGGTTTCCGAGTTACAACGATTTGAAAAAGGCAATTTTTGTGAAATGCAAAAATACTTACGCCCTTTTTAAAAATCAGTCGTGAGTCGGATTGACCTCTCAATCGGTTCAAAACTTATGGTTTGCCATACTGAAGCCATGTGCAAAATTTCATCCAAATCGGAGAAGGTCGAGTCTGATGATCTGCTAAGCATTTCTGGAATTGCTCAAATAATATCACACAATTTTCTCGGATATGGCTGAACCGATTTTTACAAAATTAGATTCAAATCAATGGTCTTATTGTTTCATATAATTTTCCTGAATTTCATTTGGATCTGATTTCCGGTTTCGGAATTACAAGGAAGTATGTTCAAATTTATGAAAAAAATGCGCAATCAATTTTCTCGAAAATTTCTGAACCGATTTTCACTAACTAAATAGCAAATAAAATGTCCTAAAAATCTTCAAAAAGTTCCCGAAAAGTTGATCCAGATCCTACTTCCGGTTCCGAAATTAATTTTGCACAAGCAATGGCGAAACTAGGTGCACATTTTTGTAAATCTTGCTGCCAAAATCATCTAATTGACCGATTTTGTTAGTTAGTGTAAGTATAGAACTACTTCGGGACTATTAGTCCCCGGTTTCCGCTTCCGAACGCACCGATAATAGTAAAGAAAAGCTTCAACAACAGAACTCACTTCGAGTTTTCAGTAACGGTTAAGCCGATTTTCACAAATCATGATTCAAATTAAAGCTCTCCTTGTCTTAAAGGATACTGTGCAATTTTATCCAGCCCCGACTTCCAATTCTGAAATTATAGGGCAATGAGTGTCCGAGAGAGTTCCGGTTCCAGATCTATAGGGTAAAATGCTTTAGTTTAATGATTTAGTGCAACGATGCAAAATAAAGAAAATTTTTCATAAAACAAATTAAAACCTGTTTTAATTCACCTAGTGGTGTAATGATGCCTTTCTCATATTACTAATATTTTCAGAAATATCACCAGGAGATTTTGCGAAGAAAATAAGAAACTTTCTTTGGGTATAAACTAACATAACCTTTTCAAATTGCAAACAGTTATGTCAAGTTGATAAGAAATTTTTCTTTATTTTGCATCGTCGCACTAAATGATTAAACACAATTTAGCCTATAGTTCTGAAACTGGAAATCGGACCCGGATGAAATTAAACAGCAACCTATAAGACTGTAGGAACTTTTATTTGAGCCTGTTTGTGGAAATCGATCAAATCATCTCTGTGAAAATTGAGTGAGTCTCGTTTTAAACTTTTTGACTACTACTTCTGGTACTTCTGGAACCAGTATAGCCGAAGTCGGTTTGTTTAGTAAGTAACTAATATAGCCTACAAATTGAATCAGTTTTAAGTCAAATCTAGAAGAATTTTACCCTTCGTCGCTCTAAATGACGGTGTAAAATTCAATAGCAACCTACAGGATTACGAGATTTTTTTTTTATGAGTGACACTATTTGACACACACCCACATAAATTGCTCAGCTCGATGAGCTGTGTCGAATTATATAGAACACTTAGCCCTTCGGGTCAATTTCCACTGGTCAATGTTTCAAGTGATTGTATAAACTTTCTTTATGAGAAAGGCAATAAGTGCACTTTTATTGAAAAGCATCTTTATCATGATCTTGTAATAACACTAACAAGTAGGTACAAATTGAATAAAAGGAATAGAAATTTACATATTTTTCACCTGAAAAATATAAATTTTAATGTGGCAACTCTGCACGCTATTCGAAATTGAACAAAGCACGCTTTCAATGAAGCAAAGCCGCACGTACTTTCGCGTACCAGTTTTGCATCGTCATTTTTTTTCGATTATAGAGGTTTTAACATTGTTGTCATTCACCTCTTCAGGCCAGAAAACTTTTCTGACCCTATGTGCGGGGTTGGGAATCGAACCCAGGTGGGCAGCGTGAAAGGCATTGACTTACCCATCACGCTATACCCGTTCCCCTGAATCATCAATTTGAATTTGAATGTTTTGACACTCATCGCCCTATAATTTCGGAACCGGAAGTCGGATCAGGATGAAATTGCACAGTATATTTAAAGATAATGAGAGCTTTAATTTGAATAAAAAATCGTGAAAAACGGCTTAACCGTTGCTGAGAAATCGACGGGAGTTCCATGTTTGGAGATTTTCTTCACTATTACCGGTGCTTTCGGAAGCGGAAACCGGGAAAGCGGACTTGTATTCCCAAAGTAGTTTTATATAATCACTAACTAATATGATCCGTCAACTAGATCTATTCAGCAGTAAGTTTTATAATAATGTGCACCTCAATTCGCCATCGCTTGTGAAAACTACTCATGAAATTGAAAATTTTCACCAATCGCACTGTAATACCGGAACCGGAAGTCGAATCAAGATCAACTTTTCGGGAACTTTTTAAAGAATTTCAAGACCTTTTATTTGTTTCTTGGTTTGTGAAAATTGGTTAAGAAATTTCCGAGAAAAATGATTGCATATTTTTTCATAAATTTTCACATATTTCTTTGTAATTCCGGAACCGGAAGTGGGATCCAAATTAAACTCAGGAAAATTGTATAAGGCTATAAGACCTTCCATTTACATCTAAGTTTGTGAAAATCGGTTCAGCCATCTTTGAGAAACGTGTGTGACTATTTTTTTCTCTATTTGGTGCATATCACCCTGTAATTCCGGAACCGGAAGTCGGATCTATATGAAACTCAGGAACTTTGTATGGAACCTCAAGACCTTTCATTTGAATCCAAGTTTGAGGGGGACGAAGGGGGCATTTACCCCGGGCGCAACAATGTTAGGGGGCGGCAAAGTAATCCTTGGGACCTTTTTTTTTGCTCACCCAAGTCAGCAGATGAACTTCAGCTTTGTTTTTATTTTACTCACTAAACCAACGATGGGGGCGGCAAATCTTTTATTTTGGCCTGGGCGCCAAATTTCCTCGGTACGCCACTGTGTAGGAATATCTATTCAGCGCATGGAATACTTGTTTAACAATTAATTTATTATTTTCACCTATTTGAAACGGAAATTACGTAACTGATACAAATGACGTATAATAGCAATTTAACATTTCCAACATGAAACGCTTCTGGTGTAATGAAGGTTTTTCGCGTTTTGTGTTTTAGATGTCTCCGTTTTCAGTCAACTGACAGCATTCGAAAACAGCAATTTTGTTCACCTGAGTGGTTTTGGCAAATTCAACAGATATGTTAGTTAAATCATTATAAATTTTAGTTGAAACAAAATAATTTGTGGTCTCCCCGTGTATGTATTATAATCTCAAGTTTTCAATAACAGCTAAAAGGGTGTTTTTGAATATTTCACTCAATATTTCTACAGAAACAAATCGACAGAAATTATAATACAATGCCCGCTTTTATACTACTCCAAACAACTGGATTGTTTTTGGGAGTATCGTCATTTCGACCTAATTGTAATGGAATTTTTTTTAGACAATTACAAAATTGTTGTGTTTATATTCGGCATTGGTGAGATGATGATCTTCTGGTCGCCGCAGTCCAACACGCTCGGATTCGACGGAGATTGCCGTCACAATCAATCCTGAACCGATTCCAACATACATTTTCATACGACTACTTAACATCCCATCAAGTGCCGGCAAATAACGGATCATTACCAAGATGAAAAATTCAAATCCTAACGCCGAGAACCAACAACAAACAGATCACTGTAACAACCGTGATGGATGAAGGCAGGAAGCCTAAGACGAACAGCTAATTTCACTTCGCTTTTCCCGGTGACGATGGCATGCTATCACCGCCGGCACCATTCGTCGCGTGATGCTGATGGGGTCCTTCGACATTGATTTTTGGAACAAATGGCCTGAGTAACAGCGGGAAGCGATATTGAATTTCCAACTGCCTAGGGTCGCTGGGATGCCAGAACGAAATGGAACGGATCGGATCGGAAGGAATGAGCAAGGAAAACGAGAGAGAAAAAAAAACTATATCCCTGATCCCGAAGAATAATAAAAAGTGGGATATGTGCTGTATGAGCTCGTACCACACCCGTAGCGAAGTATTATGCATCGCTTATTTGTCGGATCTGTGTGTACATAAATTCTTGTTGAGAATTCGTCGTTCATGAAATGTTCCTTGCACTAGCAAACGACAACAACGAGGGTGACGGAGGGTGAAAAAATCTCGGCGAGTCAGCGCCGTCATACATAAAAACGTATCGGCGGCAGCAGCTGTTTCATGCGTCAAATTAATGATTTTCACCTCCCTCTGTTTCGCTTGCTCTCTACGGTAGAATCGAGATTGCATCAGCTCGTTCGGAACGAAGGACTCTCCCGGTTTGTTTGGATGTCTGCCAAGAATCTGAACTGTTTGATCCGAGAAGAGAAGATCTGGTGATATATCGCACAAGTTTGGCCCAGATCGTTATCGGCGGAAGTGGTTGCGGCAATGCAATTTCACTTTCACAATAGACGCTTCAACACACCCCGGTAGGAGGCACGATGTTCCCGTGACCGACAGATGGTGATTATTGAATTGAATTGCGAGCATTCGCTTTTTCGTCCAACCTACGTTAATCAAACAGTTGAGTGGGTCCTCACGGAAAATGAAATGAAGCAACTATCGAAGAATTAATTTAGATCTTTAACGCAGATAAACTTGCCGGGACTCGGCAAACACACAATCGGAAATCGGAGACGAAGCTATCGACTTCAATGAACACAGAGAGCCCTCCCGGTGTAAAATCAACGACCGGCGATCAATTGAAATGAGATACTGAGACATCACCAGTCAGGTATGCGGCTGAGAACTCCCAGTGAGATTCCAGGGAGCCACGCGAGGCTCAAATTACACATGCCCCCTCCCCTCTTCGAGTTGTAAAATTTAATTCGGTACACTATCGTACGCCACTGGCCTGACCGGTGTGGTTCGACACGGGTTCCTTCGGTTCCAGACCTGTAGGACGCGAAAAACGAGGAATGAGGCACGCGCCAAGTTCTCACATTACAAACATGATGCCCGCACTCTCGAAGCCGAGTTATCCTGCCCGCTCTGTTTCGCTGCTCGGGATATTCGTACATTCGAGCAACAACGATAAATCGTGTCAATGAACTTGGAATCGGTTAATTACGACGTTTTCTTCATTTTTCCCTAACAATTTTAGGGGGAAGTTTCGGCAAAAGAAGAAGCGGAAAACCTAACTACAATGAGGGTTGTAGATAATCGTAAAAACAAATTGTAATATTAGAGTCTTTCTAAGTCTTTGCTTATTCAAAACCCAGAAGCACAAAAGGCATTGTCTGGTAAAACTCACGTCTGCTGGATTCGATAGAAAAAAATCCCACAATTTCCGCAAGTGATTATCTGTCGCCAGTCCAAAACTAATCGTCTCGCTCGTCAAAACGAAAATTTGCGTGAAATTATTATTTTTACACACTACACTCCCCTCGCGTCCGCCGTCGTAAATTCTTCGCAAACGGCTAACAGTGCTAATGGAGACTGCAGCGAAAGGGACCTTATGTTTCGGGTTTTGTATTGGGCTTTCCATTTGCCATTCCCTTCTCTTCGCATTTTTTTTTATTTTCAATACACCCGAAATTGGATATTATTGGCGTCGCGCAGAGGTTCAGCACGCTAAAATGCTTTGTCAGATGATGGAACCAGTGAAAATAGATGAGCTGTTTATTTTAGAAAGCAAGCTGCTTCCAGCGCCTCGGGGTCGATTGGTTTCGATTAGGGCTTTGATAGGAAGCTTGCTTTTCACTTGTGTTGTAAAACGTATGATGGTAAATTTATTCTTCGTGAGATTCAGTAAATATCTGCGGTAGATATTGGAGCCGAACTTGTCTAAATTGAATACGTCGATAATGGATTGGGAATGGAAAATCAGGTAGCTATAACCTCGTGAACTGTTCGTAGATAAACAAATAATCTTTATATATTTCAATAATTTCTTTCAAAATTGGAGTTGGACATTGTTCAATAATAATTATATAATTTTTAAATTCAATAATAAAGAAACCTATTCCTCCCCGGTGTTCCTTATCATGAATCTACAATCTAATTGACACCAATGTCACCTTTTTGATAAACTGCATTTATCCCTTAGAAATAATACTTGACGAACCATTTTCTTATACTGTAGTTTTTCAGGTTTATTTCGTTTCAATACAGATTGACCTCAGAAAAATTGTAATCACTGGTATTTAATTCACTACCAATATTGGGACCAAACCAATTGTCAAATTTTTTATTATTGACAAGTCGGATATCGCCATCTTCATTTTCGAAGTACCTCAAGGTGAAATGTAGCAGAATGCGCGAATCGCGTTTTTGATCAATCATTCAAAAACTTGAGCGATTTTCGAAAAATCAAAAACACTTAAGTTTTCGAAATCAAGCTTACACACTTAGAAAATTTCGCAGAATTCGGTAATTTTTTACCGAATTTTCAACAGCTGAACGTTCGGTAATCAGTTCGGTAATACAATCGATTACCGATCGTTCGGTAATTGCTGAACTATCAAACAACTACCGTAAACTGTAAACAAAATGGATCTAACTGATTGTTCGGTAATTTGTTGTTTGTTTGTTTTCCTTTGGTTAAAATTCTTTTATTTTCGGATTTCAAAAAACAACACATGTTCACAAAATGAATGAATTTTTAATTTAATTCCAACCTGTTGTGGCTATGGTTTTATTCCACCTTCCAAAACACTGCACAATCCGTCGAGTCCACCAGAAATTATCCTCGAACGATTTGTGTAGGCAGCAAGTGGACAAGAGATACAAAATTATTTTCTGCTTATAAGTAAATAAAAAGCTTTTAGTGATTCTAATGTTTCAAAAATTTTAGCATCTGTACCTCAATCCATTCGATGAACTCTTCAAGTTTTTTTTTCGTTTCGTTTATAAAAAGACTCTTACTGAACATTTTATCAATTGTTTGACAGTTAGTTTTCACGACAATCAGTATTTACAGAAGTTCGGTTATTGGAAGATTATTTTACTATACGGACGGTAGGGTTTTACCGTACTCGGCGACTATTCAGATTTACCGTATGAGTTGTATATCTATTTACAGAATACGGTAATGAAAACTTGCGTAACACTGATCGTCCGGTAAAAATTTGCATAATTTTTGTAAAATGACGCTCATGTGCCAAAATATCGGTAATTTCTATTGATTACCGAAAGTTTTCGTCAAAAAAATTACCGAACAACGGAATGGAATCTTAGTGTGTATCACAACTAAGTATTCCTAGAATATTGAAATTTTGCTTTGCCGAGCCGTAATTGGTTTTTAAAATGTATAAACGGTTACTGTTGTGTTCCACGGGGATGATTGCAGAACTGAACAATAGTGTTTGTGGAAAATTTCACGAAGAATCAGAAAATGCCACTCAAAATTATAAAATTTTAGATAAAACAACCGAAATTTGTAAAAGTTAACATAAATTGTTCCATATTTTTTGTTGCCTGTGCGCTGCTGTTTCGTATTGAGGTGGTGTGAGCAATGCCCGGTGGACTCAGTGGCATTATATCGTGAGCAAAAATTACATATCAAATAATGACGTGAATTTATGCAGGGTTTTGTGTTGAAATGAAAACGAGTTGAATACAATAAAATGGGTATTGTAAAAAATCGTTTATTTTCTAAGTAACTGTCGTTTATAATGCCAAAAATGTCCAACTCTGTTGAGCTCAATGCATTGATGTTGCTGAAGCAATAATGCTAATAATCATGTTATAGGTATAATTTTTGACTGCAGCAATTTTTATAGCGAAACTATAACTTCAACCTTGACAGGTTACTGAATGAAATGAATACAAGCCCAGTATTATCGTTCATGTAGAATATTTGAAAATATAACTTTTATATAACCTGTGATACAAACAATGTGGCCTGGTGAACTACTGGCAAAGATAACGAAAATACTTGAATGTTTTCTTGTCTTCAAACGTTCTTTTGAAGAAGAATCCATGCTTGCTACTAAGCTCAGACATATACATGATTAGCAAGTTAGTCAATACATATACATATAACTTCATGTTAGTCAATCATAGTTCTAGTGTAAGAGTAATCACTAACAATAACGATTGAATTAGCATATATTCAAAGTGTGAAGGATTCAAAAATCCATTACGTCCAGTCTTTTTTACAAGCCCGCATAACGAGAGGTAAGCCCACTGCGATCAATCACCGAAAAAAAGTTCTGGTTTCCATGTGTCGGTTTTTCTTGTTATGCTTTGAGCGACGGTTCGTTCAACTGAAGCGGATGAAATTTTGCGCGCATTTTATGGCGTTACATTTCACCTTAAACATCAATTTTAAAATCCTTCTTAACAATACAGTCGGCAATCTAGATTTGAAAATTGCTCAAAACATCACTTTTTGACATCAATTCGTCATAATAATAATTTGTAAGAATTTGCTTTAACCTCGATAAAGTTTGAGTCACCAATTTGCATTTAATAATAACTAGAAGCATGACTTAGTTTTCAACTAGCAATAATCGCACCTCGGTTGTACCTCATTGGTCACGATATCGCCACTGCGCAATTTATTATAAGTACATAAGGGGCTGTCACGTCACGCTTTTTTTACGATTTTTGACTCCCCATCCCCCCTTTGTCACAAATTGTCACAGAAGCAGAGGGCCTCCTCGAGATCACTGCCGAAGAATGTTTTCAAGATCAGTTGATCAGTGAATTTTAAATTATATCGATCAATATCGGTACTAATCTTCCGTCACACAATGGGTAGTGATTTTGATTTAAAATGATTCTTGATTTATGTAAGTTCAATCATTGAATGATTCGATAAGCTTTGATGTTGGTGGAGGAAAATCACATATGATCTAGATAAGACATGACATGATCTACGTCTGAAATCGTTGATATTCCCGCCCTTTTTCAAATGGAGTATAATTGGATAAACTGCATCAGAATCAGATAAGAGAAATTCTTATGATATACTATTATCAATGCTAGAAAATCAAATTACTGAAAAAAATGTCAGTGCATAACTGAAGTTAAACCGTTTAAAAGCATATTTTTCTTTTTTACTCATATTAGGTAAAATTTATTAATTTCGCTAATTTACTCGCTTCTCCGTGCACTTTTGCTGATAACAACAGAAATGATGTCCTTCATCACTCATTTCCGAATTTACAAGAAGAAGCTTTTACAGCAACAAATACACGTTTTCCTATAGAATGTAAACGTTTATTGTGGAGATTTTGTCAGGAAATAGGGCAGAGCAGTAATATAATTAGGTATTTCAAAAATGCGCTCATTGAAAATATTGGACGTCACATTCCAAAAACCTCCCCCCTTCCCCTTATCACAAAAGGTCACGCTTTATGAAACACCCCCCTCCCCTTTGCGGCGTGACGTATTTTATGGACAGCTCCTAAGTACATATTAAAAAAGTACATACTTTTGATTTACTTGAGTTGATTGTTTTCAAAACTACTGGTTGTTAAATCTGGATGATAATTAAGTTCTTCTCTTTGTTCACTCTCATAATATAAATCCATCTTCAAATCACCCAGTTCGCTTTCACATCTCATCCAAGTCAGTCGATAAAACAAAACCAACTACAGTATTGTATAGTGAACAAAAGAACGATCTCGAAATGAGTGAACCAAACGAACAAAAGCTACCGCCGCTACGAAAGAATACAGTTTTATAAAGAGATGGATGCAAATGATTCGCAAAAGACAATAACAATGTGCACTATATGAAGCACCAAAACATTAAGTACAACATTCCAGTATATATGGAAAATAGTGCTATAGAAGTGCGTGTGCATGATTTTCCCTCAAGCGTCATCGATCCTTATATTCGCAAAACTATGTCCCAATACGGAGAAATTCTCTTTATCGAAAAAGAAAAGTGGAAGAACTTTTTCCCCGGTATTCTAAATGACATACGTTTGTTACGCATGCGCTTGAAGAGGCCTATACCTTCTTATGTGACTTTCGGTCAGGATATAAGAATCCCGTGCAAAACACTTGTTACCCATGACAATCAGATGGCCACATGCCAATATTGCCAAAAAGCTGTTCACTACGGTAAGGCATGTGATAAAGTGGGCAAGGAGACACCTACACCAAAGGACAATGGTGCTTCCTTCACACCAACTCCAAGCAACCCCAACACACTTGTGACAGCCACCAACAACAATGAAGCATCCCCTTCAACGAAACCATCAGTATCCCCTAAAGAACAAAGTACACCAGCTGCAACTGCAACCAATGTACAACAAGGCGCATCTACAGCAACTCTCAACGAGCCCAAGACTACGATCAACAAGGAAAACGAAAAGAAAACGGAAATCACACACAACACCGACGATGAAGCAATGGATGATAAGATAAACGACGGACAAAGTGACCCTCGATCCTCGTTAGATGGTAAGCTCCCCCTAGAAAAAATGTCACCCAATCCAATAGCAAAACAAAAAGAATTCTTAAGTAACAAAAATTCAGACAAAAATCGATGCAATCTTCAATTGAATCGATTCGCTCTCTGTATTAGTTAGTAAGTTAGTTTATAAGTTCCTTTTCCCCATTACACAATCGAAGTAGGTTTAGAATTTTCCCTACACAAAAATCTCAGAATTGCGGAAGCAAATAATGTCCTCATGGTAATAACCAAATCATATATATAATAGGGCTGAAAAATCACCACTTGTGGCTGAACACCCAATTTAAATCTTAATAATTTAATTTTAACTCATATTCCAATAAATAGTTATTTTAAAAAAAAAGTAACAAAAATGTAAGTCATTCGGCCACGTAAAGCTTGTACGCGAAAAGGCCTGAAGAAAAAATTTTATTGAAAAAAAATCTTCAAATCACCTAAAATTAGACGCACTTAAAATGATCGGCAATTCTGAAATCACTCCATCGTTCTCCAAAAATTAAAAACGAATTGCAGACCCACACAAACGAGAACATGCTTGACATATTTGGCATAACCGCATCGGTGGCCTTTATTACCGTTCTTGCATGCACTTCCTCTTACATTTCACTCACACATCAATTCACCCATCAGACATCCTTACAAAATAAACTGGATGAACATCGTTTGACAGCTATCAGTTCACAGTGGTCCGAAACGGAAAATTAGCGTGACAAAAATATTTTCACTATTAAATATTAGTTCTTTGTAGTTGTCTTCACGAAAGTTGTTTGTTATCAAATGGTGCTCCTTTTAATGAAAAAAGTTACTAGGGTGGTCCTTATTTAGATTGAAATCTGAAATCTAACTTTTTTAAATGAACTCAAAAATGATTTCGTGGTACAATCAAGTTGTAGAAAATTTTATTTTGAGCAGCTTTGCTTAAAAAAGCACCTCTCTAGCTTTTTATTTGATCGAGTTACATAAATTTTCCCCAGTAAAAGTAGGTTGGCTCCTGAAACATCACTTTTTTTGTTCTAACTTTTTTGTGAAACGTTCTATGGAAAAGTTGTTTTTTTAGAAGAGTTGTTGAACTAATTATTTCGCACAATTTTGCTGAACTAAACTTTTTCATATGAGCTACCAGTGGAAAGTTATGATTGTTTTTTTGTCAAAAACTAGTCCACCTTCAAATATCAATATTCATTAGATGCCAGAACGATAAAAATGTATCCTATGCGGTTCCTGAAAGGTCATAATATAAGTAAAAATTAAGAGAAAATTGAAAGGGTGTTATTTTTTAACTTATTTAAATTGGTTTTGAAAATACTTAAAAAAAACTCAAAAACATTGCATAACTCTTAAACGCCTTAACGTATAAACATACTTTCTTGAGCAAAATAATAGTATCAAATTATTTCTACAAATGTTCCATACATTGTCCTTTCGAGAAATGAGACACACAAAAACTTCAGCCGAAAATAGATTGCAGAACAATTTTAATCGATTTATTACCAAAATAACTACTTCAATTGAGTTTGAGCAACTGAGGATTAGAGATATTTTGTAATACGTTTTTTTTTCGAACTAGTTGGCCATGATTAATTTATGAACAGAAATTTTCATGATCTCGACAACCATTCCAACAAGCTGGTGCAAGTTAGTAAAATGCAAATATTTTTATCCACTTCGTGCCAAGACGCCTATGACACTGGCTCTTCTTTCTCATCCACTTGGGTACCGAATAGCCTATAAAAGCCGGAAAACAACGCACAATGAGTTTTGGTTCGAATAAATACATTCTACTCATTTTAACAAACTAATGATTTTCTTGGATTCAGGAAGTGTTAGTTAGTTAGTTGTTTATTTTAGCCCGGTTTTAACCTATCGGTCATTCACCGGGGGGATTCAGGAAGTGCTCTGACTTACAAAAAATCTATTTTCGGCTGTAGTTTTTGTGTGTCTCATTTCTCGAAAGAATAATGTATGGAACATTTGTAGAACTAATTTGATACTATTATTTTGCTGAAGAAAGTATGTTGATACGTTAACGCGTTTAAGAGTTATGCAATGTTTTTGAGTTTTTTGAAGGTATTTTTAAAACTAATTTAAATAATCTAAAAAAATAACACCCTTCCAATTTTCTCTTAAATTTTTAATTATATTATGACCTTTCAGTTACCGCATAGGATACATTTTTATCGATCTGACATCTATTGAATATCGATATTTGAAGCTTGACTAGTTTTTGATGAAAAAACAATCATAACTTTTTACTGGTAGTTCATATGAAAAAGCTTCGTTCTACAAAATTGTGCGTAATGATTAGTTCAATAACTTTTTAAAGACAACTTTTCGGTGGAACGTTTCACAAAAAAGTTAGAATAAAAAAAGTGATTTTTCAGGAGCCACCCTACTTTTACTCGGGAAAATTGATGTAACTCGATTAAATGTAAAGTTAGAGAAGTGTTTTTTCAGAAAAGTTTCTCAGAATAAAATTTCCTACAACTTTATTGTACAACAAAATCATTTTTGAGTTCAATTAAGAAAGTTAGATTTCAGATTTCAATCTAAATGAGAACCACCCTAGTAACTTTTTTCATCAAAAGGAGCGCCATTCGATTACAAACAACTTTTGTGAAGATACCAACTATAAAAAAAAACTAATATTTATTAGTAAAAATATTTTTGTCACGCTAATTTCCCGTTTCGGACTATAGTGCAGTGGTTTGCTCACTCAACGTCAAAGATGAACTTGATTTACCGTTCATTTGCTGTCATCGTGTGAAACCCAATTGGAATACGTTCATTTCACTTAATTTTCACTTTACACTGCTAATAAGTGGTTTGCTCACTTGTTCAGTCTATAGTCTGCTAGTTACCGGAGAATCAACATCAACAGCTAATTAAGACTCAATATTTCAAGCGAACACGGTGTGGAGCAGACCGAAAATGACATCTGCACGCCACACTCAATGCATTATCCTACGAGCGAATGAATGTAACTTTCAGTTTTGTCATCCGCTCACTAATCAAACAACTTGCCTCGCTCACAGTCCGAAGCTGACTGTGGAAAAAATGGTCGGGTCATATATTTATTGATTCCTTTTTGTGCGATAGTTCGTACGGTCAAGAGGATGACATCATTATGCAAAATCTTATTGGCTCGTGAAAACATAGGTTAATCCAAACCTACGCGATGTACTATTGAGATACTTAAACGACGTTGTTTCATATGTTTAAGTTATGTTTAAATAAATTGTGTATCTAATAAGCAACAAACAATTTTAGTTTAGTTCCAGAAACGCCATGAATGCAATGCTGTAGCTCATACGCTTATGTGAAGCATGCATTTGCTGTAATGCATTTCAGAACTCCAATGCATCGTGGAACATATTCTAAAAATGACTGAGAAAAGCAAAATCTCGAAATGCACTGGAATAAGCATATTTAATAATTCAGATCGGGTGCAAAACTAAATTTGATGCAATCAACATGAATTTCGTGTTTCAAAATTTATCTGTAAACTTTTTTTTTGTTTCAATTTTCCAACTAAAACTAGATAGACACAACTTCAACACTCACCATCATACCATAACAATTCACTCCAATTAGGCATTCCAGTCATATCGTTTTCCTAATGAAAACTTTTCACCACCATCCAACGGAAGCAATTCTCCGTGCACCCAGCCAGTCGTTGCCCTTCCACAAACCCCCCTTTCTTTCCCAAGCCCTATAGCAGTCGGAAAATCTCCGTACGTTCTCAGCTCAGTGCAACGCATACCATCAAGACAGCAATTATTCTGCCGGAGAAAAGTATCTCTCGTAATAAATAAGATTACCCACCGAAAAATTCTTCCACTTGCCGGTTGTCGGTTTCTACTGCTGCTGAGAAGATCCCTGCATTAAAGCAACTAACACAATTTCAAGTTCATTAAAAATAAATCCAACCCGAAGTTCTGACTGACAACGTTCGTGCCCGGGACCGTCTCGGACGGTTCTCACCCCAAATAAACCAGGAACCGTACCTTTCCGACCGGGACAGTGCTAGATCCATCAGAATACGAGAATGCATGGGACAGAGTGTTTTACACGCATTACCAAACCCCCAAAAATTGTGGTTAGTTTCAAATAAAAGCCAGCTTCCTGGTCGGTCCCTACGCTGATTAGATACGGGCCATGAATTGCAGGCCAGCCTTCGGTTGACTGGATACATTTCATTTGCCCGAGGACGAGAGTTTCGAGTTAAGGATGCCGTCTGGAAGTTTGAAAGTGCAAGTGAGGAAGAACAATTTTTTTTCCAGGCAGCCTCCCTGGAATGAAAGGAAAAGTTTTCTGATACCCGTGCGCAGTTATCACCATATGCGGCTGCCGGATGGCCACCAGGGAATTTCCGTACGTGTACTCCGGTCGTCCTGGATTCCATTAGCTAAAGCGACGGACTGTGTTGCATCCTGCTTGGGTTTGTTGCGTTTCTGTACGGGACGCTAGGGATGTGCAATTGTCAAGCTGGCAACAAAAAATGTTGTTCGATTCGTAATCCAACCCTATATTTCAATTTATCCGATGGTGCTCTTAACAAAGGATCAGTTCAACGTGGACTACTCTTCATGATCAAGCCTAACCCAGTATGCCTGAGTAAATTGTGGCAGGGTACGAACGATGATATTTTCCTGGTTGGCGTTGTTATTTCGGTTGGACTCTAAAAAGGGAGAAAACATTTTTAGATGCAGGCTGTCCCTACATTGATCAGTGCTACGTATTACTGCGTTGGAGGATGAATACTTTGCCCAGAACACTTCCATGGGGAGGTCCTGCTGCTGTGTCTACAGAATAAAACGCTCATACAAGATGGCATAGGGGAGAAGCCATTACGAAACTTTTGCTTTCAGAATTCGAGAAATAGTAGCAACACATATTTGGTATAATGTGTGCTGTTGTTCGTCTGTGTATAGTCCGGAGGAAAAGTCACTGTTGGCCTGTCGGGCATCCAGAAGACGGTACCTGGTGAAAACTGCAGACTGTTGGGCTGGGAATACGAGAAAATTCTTTTGCGGTAATTTTTTCTGTGGGTTTAAGTCAGGGGTGAATAAAGGTGTTCACCATGCAGCTCTTCCTTTCATTCGTTTTTTTTTTCAGACTTGGCTGCAGGTACGAAACCGAAAGGACAAAATACATGCTCTCGTCGAGATTCTTTAGTTTGTTTTGTCGGGTAGGGTCAGAATTGGAACTAATGGGATTTTATAGACGTAGCAGGGCAAGCAGGTGTCAAGCTCATGTAATACTCATAACAATTACTGGAAATGGTATCACGATTGGCTCAATAGAACGAAATTGTTTTGTTCATTTCATCTGATCGTTAGCCGCTACAATAAAATGCTGTGCGATATTTTATTCTAAATAGGGTTACCATCATAGACGCATCTCTCGCCTGGTATGAATAAAATTATTAGAAGGAAATTATCACATCATGCAATCTATATATATAAAAATGGATGTAAGTTTGTATGTTTGTAACGCGATAACTTCGGAACTACTGAACGGATTGCCACCAAACTTGGCACAGGTACTTCTTGTATTTCAGAGATGGTTTAGAGAGTATATTTATATGGGAGGGAGCGTAGCAAGTGTCATAAACAAGGGGGGGTCATGGAAAAATTCATATAACTTGACAAGAATCGATACGTTTTGAAGACCGTAGAACCATTTTGCATACCTTAGATATGACTATATGGGGGGTGGATGTAGCAAGTGCCTTTAAATAGGGGGGTGTAATGTTTAAAACGGCATAATTCCGAAACTACTGAACGGATTGCCACCAAACTTGGCACAGATACTTCTTGCTCTTCTGAGATGATCATAAATGTATTGCTATGGGGGGAGGGAGCGTAGTAAGTGTTCTTAACAGGGGGAGCTCATGAAAAAAGTTGTCTAATTTGACGAGAATCGATACTTCATTAGGACCATAGAAAATTTTTGCATATATTAGATATGATTATATGGGGGCTGGATGTAGCAAGTGCCTTTAAAAAGGGGGGGTGTAATGTTTGTAATGGCATAACTCCGGAATCACTGAACGGATTGCTATCAAACTTGGCACATGTACTTCTTGCTCTTCAGAGATGGTCATAAGCGTATTTTTATGGGAGGAGAGAGCGTAGCAAGTGTCATAACCAATGAGGGGTCATGAAAAAATTCATGGAACTTGATGAAAACCAATATTTGTTGAAGATCTTAGAAACATTTTGCATACCGTAGATATAATTTAATGGGGGATGGATGCAGCAGATGCCTTTAAAAAGGGGGTAAAATGTTTGTAATGGCATAACTTCAAAACTACCTAACGGATTCTTGCTCTTCAGAGATGGTTATAAGAATATTTCCATGGGGGGAGGGAGCGTAGCAAGTGTCCTTAACAAAGGTGGTCATTAAAAATAATATCTAATTTGACGAGAATCGATACTTTTTGAAGACATTTTTTGCACAACTCAGATAAGATTATAAGGATATTATGTGGGGAGAGGGTGTAGTAAGTGCCTCTAAAAAAGGAGTGTAATGTTTGTAACGGCATAACTCCGGAACTATTGCACGAATTGTTATAAAATTTGGTACAGTTATTTCTTGCTCTTCAGAAATGGCCATGAAAGTGTTTTTATAGGGGAGGAAGCGTAGCAAGTATCATTAACAGAAGGGGCCATGAAAAAAAATTATAAAATTTAACAAGAATCGATTATTTTTGAAGATCAACATTTTCCATATCTTAGATATGATAGATATAGGGAGTGGATGTAGCAAGTGAATTTAAAAAGGGGAATGTAACGGCATAGCTCCGACACTACTGAACGGATTGCTATCACACTTTTCATAGCTGCTTTTTGCTCTTCAGAGATAGTTGTAAGGGTATTTTTATGGGGGAGAGAGCGTAGCAACTATCCTTAACAGGGGTCATGAAAAAAATTATTTAATTTGACGAGAATCGATACTTTTTGAAGACCATAGATACTTTTTGTGCAACTTAGGGAATTTGTGTTGGGTGGATGTAGTACATCCCTCTAAAAAGGAGATGTAAAGTTTGTAACGGTGCAACTCCGGAACTACTGAACGGATTTCTATCATATTCAAATCTTCAGAAATGATCATTAGGACATTTTCAGGGGGGAAATTGTGTAGGAAGTGTCCTTAACATGGGGGGAGAGGGTCAATGACGAAATTTGAAGAGAATCGACATTTAGACTAAAAGGAGGGGTTTTTGAAAATAAATTTTAATCTCCCATTTTTAATAAAACAAGAGAGTGGCAAGAATTTCAAGGTCGAATTTTTCTTCAAATAATTACAAAAGATCTGGATCCTTTTTCCGGGGAATTCAAAGAACTAAGGGAAAATAATCTTTGTCTGCCTATGAACGTGAGTGTATTCAAGCCTCAGCATAACTACGAAACAACTAAACGAATCGCCACCAAGTTTGGCACATGTACCAAAGGTGGAAATCGATATTTTTTTAAAGCAAAGTTACTTTCTACACTACTCAGGGTAATCATGAAGGAGATCTGTAGTAAGTTCACTGACAAAAAGTAAGATAAATAAAAATAGATTATAAGGTTATTTAGAGGGTGAGAGAGTGGAGTAAGTGCCCCGAACATGGAAAGTGAAAGGGAAAATTGATCGGGTTTTACGAAAAATTGGTACAGAATAAGTAATCTCAACATTGATCTGAATTGACGGAATCATACAACCAATGTGCATTTTGCTATGTAAATTGAAAAAACTATCGACTCAAGGTAATGGAAATAATTTCCGTATTAAATGTTCAAAACGACGTATGTAACAATGAGAGATTCTCTTTGTTTACTTCTCTTTAGATTATTGCGAAATATTCCTGCTTTTTTCGGTAATTTCTCCAGAGCAGATTAAAAGATGATAGCTTTAGTTATTACTATCGGTAAATGATTGGAGAGAAGGATTGCTAAGAGTGCCGTAATAATCAAAAGAGAAAGTAAACAAAGAGAATCTCTCATTGTTACATACGTCGTTTTGAACATTTTATACAGAGTTTACAACAACATTTGTATTAACCGAATCGTTAAGTTTTCCTCCCCGATGAACGGCCAAAATGGTTAAAGCCTTGATAAAATAAATTATAAAAAGTTATTCTATAGTACGAATGTATTTATTATGTTAAACAACTTTTCGTTATATTATAATCATTAGCAGATGGAAAATTTTGAACAATTCATGATGTCATAACATTTTTATAAAGAGGAGGAAGTAGCAAGTGATTATATCCATGGAAGCCAAAGGCATTGTAGATCGATTGTGACGAGGAAGTACTGAAGTACGTTACAAGCACATATACATATGAAACTTGGAGGTTACTAAGATGGTATTAATAGAGAGAAAGGTGTTTTAAATGTTTCTAACAAAAGGGTTCAAATATAAAACTGATTCAGTTTGTCGAGAATACCATGAAAATTATGATTATTGTGAGATCTGAGATGGGACACTGATCATTCGCAATCTGAACATGAACGGAGTATTGTTCAATCGAGTTGTCGTTTAAGTTATGTTTCACTACAAGAGTATTTCACTAAGCAGGACAACTTCGAGAATTTTTTTCGGCCTTCCCTTCACGAAACATTTCCGAGCAACGCCGGGTAATTCAGCTAGTATACAGATGAATGTGAGGTGACACCTGGTACTGACAGCGCACTCGCATAATTTGCCAACTAGAAATATGAATCAATGTTAGTTTGGTGAGAGACTGCTTGGGAGATGCGCTTTACTTTGCCTGTGAGGGATTACCCGATCATGCAAAATTGATTATTTTTCAGTCAATGGGTAATGCACAGGTTAGTGCAAGACCCCATTGTTTGGGAATTCTCATTAGTTAGTGTATTATTCTCCACAGATGACCATGCCAAGGTATCAGTCCCGGCTGTCAGTATGTCGAGCATCGATCAGGATTAGATGTTGATAAAATCAGTTCGTATGGAAAGTAGAGTGTCATAGCGTTTCTG
Organism: Malaya genurostris; assembly: GCF_030247185.1. Taxonomy (NCBI): domain Eukaryota; kingdom Metazoa; phylum Arthropoda; class Insecta; order Diptera; family Culicidae; genus Malaya; species Malaya genurostris. Next base: position 41,079,878 of record NC_080572.1, on the reverse strand, counting down.
GATAATTTACACAAAATTTTTACACAAAACAGCCTTCTTCGAACTACAAATGATTAATCTCGTTTCTCGGCAGTATGAGACAACTATGAAGCCAATAACTGTAAAACCTAATCCAACTGACAGTGTGCTTCGAAAATTAAAAGCCTTAGCTCAAACAATTATATGTTTAAACGATTATGATAAAATCTGTTTATAATTCATTTAGGGGTTAACCAAATTTTGTGCTAGGGCACATAACCGGTTCTATTATTTTAACGTTTCGTCTTTGACTCATCAGTGCAGAGCAGTTCAAATTTAACTGCTTAGTGCTAAACTCGGCAGTTCAATTTGAACCGCTAAGCAGACGTTAAGTTTCTGCTACTTACAGAACGCTTTTTGTTTTGCAACGGAGTGCAATTTCTTTTCTGACGTGCCGAACGAAAACGGGTTTTCGACTATTTTCTGGGCGATGCAGGTTTAGTTATACGTTTTCGTTCGGCACGTCAGAAAAGACATTGCGCTTCGTTGCAAAACAAAAAGTGTTCTGTACGTAGTAGAAACTTTACGTCTGCTTAGCGGTTCAAATTGAACTGCCGAGTTTAGCACTAAGCAGTTCAATTTGAACTGCTCTGCGCTGATGAGTCAAAGATGAAACGTAAAAATAATTTTTATAATTGTTCGACGTAGTCCTATACCAAAGTTGTATGATACTAAGTCAACTGTGCAGGGCACTAAAATAAGAAAAGGAGTATGGAACTTCGATGCAAGGAAGAAACTTTGCCGAGATGATGAAGGGTTTGAAAAAGTGCAAAGTCGGGTCAGGAAGTTATATGAATCTTTGTTGACCAATCATACAAAGCGATGAAATACAAGCAAAGGCTAATTTTTCACATATCCCTGTTAATAGAATTAGCGAGAAAGTATTTCATTTGGCAAACCATCTGGGGGACGAGAAAAATATTGTCATTGTGGTACCTCGTGACATTTTTCCTTCAAACTGCTCAGAGCTTCAATCGGTCGAAAATATTAGCCATGCAGACGACAACCTCAACTCCAAATGAGTTGGTTCGTTGAGAACATACAATACTGCACGGATAAAAATCCATTGTCGGTACCATGATAAAAAAAACATGAAATCATGAATAATGTCTATCATGATTTCATGAGCCAAATTATTAATATCATAAACATGTTCCATGAAAATGTTCATGGTATCAATCATTTTGTTCATGAAATTCCATGAGAAGACATGGTTCATGATGAAAAAATTATGGTACCGGCGATATATTTTTATCCGTGTCTAATAGCTAATAGATGATAGGTTCTATAAAGGGTGTATTTGATAAAAATGGCGCACACAAGTTTTACTCACAAAAAATCAACTTCGCGATTAGCGGATTTACTTGAAATTTTCAGGGAAACTATCAATGCTCAACATACAAATTTTTTTTCAAGAAAGTTTTTCCTTCCAAAGTCCCCGTACCATTCTTTTCATTTCATCCATCAAATTTCGTACAACCAATTTTGCCAGTATTTTCTTCATTTTCACCTCTATTTCAATAGTTTAAGGACTGGATCTGCCAAAGTCGATCAATGCGACATTGCCTAATGAAATTTTTCTAGTTTTAGGTAATTCATTAATAAAAATTAGAAAAAGCCCTCGGCATCTTAGAGTTGAAGCAGTGTGACAGAAAAATTATATGCGACTGTAAAAAACGTTCGCTTGCCGATGAATTCAAAGTAGGTCGTCTAAAATCAGTTGTTTTGCCTGAAAACATCGATGCTGTGCAAAATCTGATAATGAAAGATCGCCATGTGACGTACCGTGAAATGGAGGCAGCCTTGGGCATTAGTGTGAAAAGCTTATATGTTATTTTGCATGCACAAATAGTCGAGAAAAAACTACAAAGATCAGCCCAATGGGGTTGTTCGAGTCATTGATGTGGAATAAGTCAACCAAAATTTCTAATGATCGACATTTTCAATCAAACAGCTCAATCAATCGTCACATCTTCGAATCCGCAATTGCACGAGAGTCGATCTGATCTTTATTAGGAACCAACACCGAACACGCGAACCCAGAATGTAGAATCTGTTTGTCTTGATTTGTATTTCTTCTATAGCTGACTAAATTACATCAATAGCTCATATGTATGCAATTATATCTTTGTGCATTCTTGAGATACGGATTTCGATATTTAAACTTCTCTTCGCCAAGCTACTACCATTTTTTCTCATTATTAATCGAGTTCATCTTATATAAATTAGAAATCAATCTTGAGCACTCAAAATGGGGTAGTTGCAAATTTCTCAGGCGAAAACGACATAACATAAAGTTTCATCCAAAATTAAGGCTTCAAATCGTTTTATAACGCTTTCTGCCTTGCTCTCTAACAACAATCTACCTCTGGCATGCTACACGTAGGACTAAAACGTTAGCTATAATTACACTCATATTTATAGATTCGTGTGCTTCTAACAGCTTCGCTTTTGCATCGATTGAACGAACAGAGCTATGCTTTCCCATTGATATATCACTTACTTACTGAATTTATTTGGACCCCTATATAGGAAGCAAAGATGTCTTCCACATCAAAACTTTGTTCACGTTGGATGCTACGTAATTTGACAATCACTCGAAAAAGTACGGGTGTGTAATGACAGAGACATAACTGGATGTCGTGAATACGAATAAAACTGACACGATTTCTTAACACTTTCGAATTCGAATTGATAGTTGGTCGATTGTGTGATTTGCGAAACTTTCCCCCTTTTTACTACTAAAATTTTCAACGATTTTTGACGTCGATTATCTCATTTCGGATTGGTATATTTCATTGAAAGAAATTTTCAAGGTACAGTACAGGAATCATTTCTGCCTTTTAGAAGGACCGAATTGTGGAATTCTCTACGATATTTAGCACAGTTCGGAACATTTTTCTCGAACGATTTTCGCACAGCGAAAAGTGCACGAAGCAAATCGAATTATTTTGGATTTTCACTAAACTGATGATTTCTACCTTCGATTTGCAAACAAGTAATCTTAATAGTTCTTTAGATAACATTTAGAGCCATTAGAACGGCTGATTTTATATAATGTTGTCCACTTTTCGTTTCTTGTTTTCTTTCTCTCCAATGCAAACCATCAGCAGCTGATGCAATCGTTCTTGCTTGAATTGAAACTAGCTTTGCGAACAAACCGACACATCCGCTCGCATTGCCAAACTGGTTTAATGCGTCTTCTCGCTTTGACGACCGGAAGGCAAAATGGGAGGAACTACGACCTGAGCGTTTGAGGTTTTTAACGACGCAGAAAGTGCGCTCTCCGATGCCGCTGTTCTCGCCCCGAAGTCTGCTTTCATCCAACGCACGAGAAGAAATTATCGATTTTCGACCACGGTTACCCTTTTATAACGTTCAGTTGAAGATATGTACCTGACTACCTCAAAATCGTCGTCCTTGCGCGAAAAACCCAAGCAAAGAGTTCTCCGCGTTGTTTTAAAATTTTCAGAAAACTTAATTTTTTAGTTCTTTGTGGTTATCTCACACTGTTCAAAATATTATCCTAAATTCCTGTACATATTTTTGATGAAATAGTGAAAGAATTATGTTGCTGCCATTAATACAAGTCGAGATATTCACGATTAAGTTCTGCCCATTCTTCCATATGGCTAATTTTGAAAAGTAAAGTAAGTCATATTCACGACATAAAGACTCTTTCCGATTGGTGCAAAACATACTGAAAAAAATCAATCGTGGTGTGTAAAATTTGGTGTATAACATCTACACAGGTGACAAAACATGGGTTTACTCATATGAGCGCAAAACTAAACAGCAATCGACTGTATGGGTGTTCCAAGAAGAACTAAATCCAACGAAAAATTGTTCGCGCTCGAAGCACTTCAAAGAAAATGGTGGCTTAATTTTTCGGTGTTGACGGACATATTGCTACCGTTGCTTTAGAGGATCGTAAGCCCGTCAATTCTGATTGGTATACCACCATTTGCCAGAAGTTTTTCGTGAAATGAGGAAAACACACGCAAGACGCAAAACCATTCTTCATCACGATAATGCAAGCTCTCACACATCGGCTCGAACAACCGAATATTTGAGCACCCAAAACGTTGAATTGATGGACCACCCGCCGTATAGTCCTGAATTGTCACCTAACGACTTCTATTTGTTCCCTGCCGTGAAGAATAAACTGCATGGAGAGCGATGAAATACTCTTGAAGAAGCTGTTGAAGCGTTCAAAACCATGTTTTGGGGGTACCACAAGCAGAGTGGAAAAATATGTTATGAAAATTAGTTAAAGCGTATGCAAAAGTTTAGGGGAATGTTTTGAAAAATAATGAAACCTTTTCTGATCATATATAATACTGTTTTCATTTTTAGACCAAATACATAAGTAATAACCCTCGTATAAAGCTTCCGGTCGCAGATTTTCAAAATGATTTTCAAATTTCATTTCGATTTGGAGCATTCTGTGCCTTGTAAACATGTAACCCAGCTCGCCCCATGGATTTCTGAACCAAACTGGCTGGTATCTTGGACTTTTTAACGACATTTTGAATTGACATGTTTGGACGGTTCTTGAACTGCTGTACCACCTTCTTCGTAATTTTACTGTCCTTTTGACCCCTTTTATCACCATCATGCTTCTTAAGGGGCGGGTAGGGTCCAATACTTTTCAAAAATATTTTATTTTTTATTTGTATTTGTCTTATAGTAAAACATTTCAAGAATATTTTGTCAAATTTTTAAGCATATCGGAACAAAACTCTAGAAGTTATAGGCCTTTATCTTTCCTTACTTGATAACACTAAAAGGGAAGACCTCGGCGCAAGTCCCTAGAGTTTTTCTTCAACTTGAAAATTTGACAAAACATTCTTGAAATGTTTTATTATAACTAAATACAATAATAAAATATGTGTAAGACCCTACACGCCCTTAGAAAAATAAGTAGTTTCATTCGATTTTATAGAAAATAAACTTTAAACGCGTTTTTCTCGAAAGCACGTTTTAAAAGTCCATACTTCACCGATTTGTTTTCAAATTTTGCACACACTTTTTACACATAAAGTACTCGATCCCAACGTTTTATTTTCGTTTTTTTTTTGTTACTTTGGGGAGATTTTAAAACTACAAAATGGCGAATTTTTCGAAAAAATCATTGTTTTGACTATAAACTATCAGCAAAATTTTAAAAAAATATAAAATAAAAACGTAGGGATCTAGAAAAACATCTACTACAACTATGTTAGTTGTATTTTTCGACTTCTGTTAATTTTGCGCTGAGATACAGTGGAAGTCGCAAATCATGATTTCTAATGCTCGTCCTTGAAAATACTTCTTCACCGACTCATTTCTCAATATGTCCATGAACAATTATAAATTTGTCGTTCCAATGATGCTTTGTATTATGCAAAACATTTGAAATTATTTTTCTGAACGGTAGTTCTAAGAAAATTAATTTGGTTCACGAAGCCAGTTGTCGCATGTTCGAGCACCGACCTGGAAGAATTCGAAGGAAGGACGCAGTATCAACAAGATCGGAGACCTACCCATGCGGTGGTTCTGTACATTATGAATGGTTTGAGTGTTCTGTTGAGATAGAATGGATAAATTCTTCACATCTTCGTTGTGATATTTTTATCGGATACACCCATTATTATTTGTTCAATGAGAAAACACTGAATATACTGAATTACGCGTCGGGTATAATATCAGACTTTAAAAAAAAATAAATCGTTCTAAAAACCATGCGTCTCCATAAAATTGTCATCATCCGATGAAGACTCATGGTATTTAGTTCTAAAATCGTATATCACATCATTGCCTTAGAACTAAATACCATGCGTTTCCATCTACAACTTGAGTATTGACGTAATTAATAATGATAAAAGAATTTTATTCCTTATGTTATTTACACTCGCCCGCTCGCCTGGCTCGATGTACCAAGCAATGATGTTAGGAATGCGTTAGTGAACATGTGTACCAGCGGACTGTTGTAATTCGTTTCTAACTTCAACATCTTGCGCGATAGTCTGGAGGTTTCGAGGTTAGCTATTAGCAACCGTAAAAAATACTATAAACCAGATAGAATTCATGTTAAAGCGCTTGGCGCAAGTTCCGAAGACCCAAAAAAACGTATTAATTCGCATCGTCGATTTTCTATACAAACAACATGTTCTTTTAAACTTAATATTTTCAGTTTTTTGCTATTGCCTGAAGAGGACCCCTTTATTAACCAGTTTCAGAAAATCGTATTGTTTTATTGCTTGAATCGAAATATTTATTAACTAAGAATGAGTGAGAAACTAAGCTATGTATGAATATCGAACTTCATAGGCTTTCGCAAATATAGTCCATCGCATTTGCTTACAATTAGTGGTCTTTTTCTGGTGTTTCAAGGAGTACTTTTCTCATGTATCAGCTCAAGCCCGTCCATTCTGTATCTAGAAGTCGTCTCCATACAGCTCAGACTATGACCACTCTATGCCAGCCATTCAAGACTCGGATACTGCGTGCGTCACCCTCCTTTTGATCGATCCACCTTGCTCGCAATGCTTCTTTTTTGCTTGAGTCTGCCGAATCACATTCAAGAACCATTTTCAAATGTTGAGCTTAAACCCTTCAATTGTAGCTGTCTTGCTGAGCAATTTCAGGCAACTTGGCTATTCATATCATATGGTACAGAACGTCGACGAACAGTTGAGATCATCCGAAATTTAGTTAGTTGAGATTTTAGGAATAAAATTCTTTCTTAAGCCCTGAACTCAAGTTGTAGATGGAAACGCATAGAATTTAGTTCTAAGTGCATGTGATATATGATTTCATAACTAAATACCATGCGTTTCCATCGGATGATGACAATTTTTTTGTAGTATCTAGAGTGAATGGATAAAAATCGAAAATTTGAACATTGATTTTCACATGAAATACATTTTGAAAAATTCTGAAAAAAATCAGAAAGGTTTCCCATAATTCCTGAAATATTCTTGATTTTTTCAATTATTTTGTTAAAGAGGTTTTTGAAATAAATAAACAAAATGAAAATCAGAAGAACCACCCAAACTCTACCAATATGTCAGTTAAAGGGTTAAAATTTTGGGAAAATCATCTCTAATATAAACCTTTTCAAACAACGTATATCAATTTTTTTCTGTTTGGGGTCAGTGTTTATATGCAAATTGTAATGTAACATTCAATTCTCATCCTCATCTCAGTCGCACATTTTTCTATCGAACTATTACTCATTGATTGCCTGTAAGCACGAGATACGAATCTAACTAAAACTGTCAATTCCAAACCGACTCGAATAATGCAATAAATGTTTTGGCTTCCAAAAGCAGCGACCGTTGCTTGATAGTTGGTATGCCGGAGGTGGTAGATCGGCATTGACGATAAATCTATTCCGACGAACCAGCACGGGCACTTGAACCTACGGGGTTAAACATATTGGCGAAAATTTGAACAAATTGTTTTACTACTTCATCACGACTTTCAAATTAGGTTGACTTCTACCTGAACTCCCCGACCGAGTGAGCTGTAGTTGCAAACGCCCAAACTACGTTACCTATCGGTCGGATGATCTCATCGAATGTTCGAATGTTTTTCTTTTCCCCAAACTACATTTCAGTGATGACGTTCAAAATATCCAGTCGGTTGGGTCCAACAAATGTCTAGCTGTCTACAAATCTTTTTCGAAATACGACAGTCTCCCCTTTACGGGAAGCAGCGAGTAAGGTACGACTGGATCATGTCTCAGACAAAACAGCTACTGACTCATATCATCATGGACACGACTGCCACGAATTCCCTTTCCCGTTTTTTTCTTGGGGAAACGAAAAACGTTTCAATTAACGTCGATTAACGAAAACCACCTCCCAGTTCAGTGCTTCGCTGCTCAACTTGAGATCGGTGCAAAAGAAGTTCATTTCTACTCTAAAAAAAAGTAAAACTGACTGACTGACAGAATGGACGGCCTGCCGAGCCGCCCTTAGATCAGCTGGTGACCCTTTCTGAAAAAAAAACTCACATGGAATACAGTTCCTGCCGTTCGAACGGAGACAGCACTGCGTAGGCCACCATCGTCACACATTCCGTCCCTGTCGGCATGCCACGGCTCACGCGTTTAGTTTCGGTCCCAAACCAATCAGTAGATGTTCATCCAGCAGCGATCAATTATCGGCGATCGTTTGGCAGCCCCCTTTGCCGGAAAGTACCTGCGTTCAAATTTAGAAAGAAACCAAACATACTGCCTACCGGTGGCGGAGTTGCCATTCCCAAAGCCGCGACCGATCAAGTTCAATGCACATATCAAATAACCAATTAAATCGGAACCATTCTCCATCCTATCCGACTGTCACGGCACTCGATGAGAGTTTAGTTGCCCGACCAGACGGACGGACAGACCTTTGGCAGAGTATTAATTAAGCCATAAATCAATAAATCTTCTAAATAATTGGAGAGCTGTGCCGTAGCTAGTGGGTCATTCGTGTGCATTGGCCAATGGCGGGAGTGAGGAGGGATTATGCACTCACCGGCAGCCAGCCAGGTACAGTTGGTTGAGTTGGTAGGTAGGTACTCCTATATATAGATCTGAATAAAGGCGAATTGAGTTGGCTTCACCTTACACCAGGCAGGGCTGCTACCTCCGTTTTGGAACGCGACCCATAACGGCTTCTCGATTATTTATTTAGTTAAGCCATCAGCCGTAAATCGAGCCGGAATTAATGAAGTCGAGTAGAGGTTTCGATTCGAAGCAAGGATTTAGGTCGATCGGAATGTCTGATTCACAAGTACAATTACAACAACAACAACATGAACATCTACGGAGAGGTTTATGTGCATTTTTTAGTAAAAATGTCAACCTGTCGGTACCTTTCATGTGACTACCCGTGAGTCACGTTTGCACATATTCCACCTGTGCGGGATTTGCTAAGGTAGTACCGAGTTTAGTTGTGTCGTTCTATTGGAACATTTAGACATTTGGAAATGAGCTTGTTCCCACGTGGGAGTGAACATACTAACAGTAAAAGTCACAAATCTTTACGGAAAATTGCTACGTGCCTTCAAAGTACGAAATTGCTCGACTTAAATTGCAAAATTGAAAAACGAAAGTATATCGAAAACAATTTTGGAACTTAACATCAGAAAAGGTGATAAAATTAGGATTATCTTGCTTCGATTGGGATGAAATTTTGTATATGTGACATCCATACAGGTCACTGTAGAATGGCAAGAAATGTTAGTTCAGCTCATATTGCTACTGAGAAGATTTCTCCGCTACATTCCAAGTGCCACAGAAGAGTGATGTTAGTTGGGCGATCGTTACAACGTTGAGAAACCTTAGCTCAGAAAATATTTTTGAATAATCAACTGTTAACGAAGAGTATCTAACAATTTAATAAACTTCAAGCCAAACATCTTGGCAGTGGAAATAGCTTATCAAAGTTTTCATCCGGTATTCAGGAAGGATTGCAAATATCCTTCAAAAATCGACGTTGGTGATGCAGCTTAATTTCTCTTGCCAGAGGTGCTTTTCCATTGTTTCAACGCAACTTATGAATAGTTTTTTTTTCTGAATTTTATCACTAAAAGAATTGTCTTCCTGTACTTATGCCACAAAAATGTTGATGAGAAAATGATTTCGTTTTCATTTTCAAGTTTTAAAAATTACTTTTTGAAATACGCGGAAATTACATCTAACTATTTTATAATAGAAAACAATGGGGAATATAGTCGCTTGGTCGTTGTTCCAATGAAAGCCAATTATGGCGTTTTGAATAACAAAGGCGAAATTTTCCGCAAAATCGCAAATTATTAAACTTTTGTCACTCTTCAAAGTTTTTTTCACATTTAAAAAATATGAAGTTTGTTTTCGAGCAATGAAAGAATACATGTGCAGCTCAGCCATAACCGAAGCAGAAAAAAGTCAACGCCGGAGAGTTCGGATCAGTCGGATCTGCATAATGCGGATAGCCTTTCAAGACCGTTTTCGAGCGAATTACGCTGCGGTACGCTCCGTACGTGCGGGTCGTAATTGAAAAATTCACTGCTTCGAAAGTATTGATCTTTCCACTCTGAAACTTTGCCAAGATTGAGTTAAACCCCTAAGGCTTCTTTTTTCAATATAAAAAAAGAAAAAAAAATAGGCCCAAGTTTGAATTTTTTTTTATTTCTTTATTAATTATTAACTTTTTTCATTATATTAACTTTAAAGGTTGTTTTATGGAATCGCTTATTTGAAACCTAAGGAAAAGACGCCCATTTCATGTCTTGGACGAATTTTTGTATCTTTATTAGATTTTACAGTATAGACTGTTGAAAAAGGCTCCTTTTTGAAAACGCGAAATTTCAAAAAATCATATCATTCCACGTACCATATTGAAATAAAAAAATACGTGTCGAATATTTTCGATTTCTTTACCGAAAAAAAATAGTTTGATAAAAAAAAACAATTTTGGGTGGCTGATTTTGCGTGGAATGCCCCATAAATAACTACAAAAAAAAATGATCAGTTTTAAAAATTGAAAAACAAAATGGCGGCTTGGCGGCATTTTCGCGAAAGTGTTGCATTTTGACGGTCGGAAATTCAGCTCCCGCGATTTTCGATCTAGAACAAAATACAAAACATTTTCTAATTTCATATAACATAGAGATACGTAGGGTTTTTTTAATTAATTGATTTTCTGTAAAATGACAACCCTTTGAAAAAAACGCATTTTTTTATCACAAAATATTCTGAGAATATCCTGTAAAATTTTTGAATCGATTGGTCAAGATTTACTTGATTTATGTTTCCGACCAGCTCAAAAAACGTGGTTCTGAGATAAACGGCGCTCGGAGTATAATAGTCGAAGTCTCGCGGTAAAACTCGAAATTAAGACGTCTAGAATTATTCCCCGCTTTTCATCTTTTGGAATATTATTTTTAAGTTCATACATGACCTTTTTCAATGAAAAAAAAATCCGATTTTTTGAAAATTTTACAGTGTTGTAAGGAAATATGCGTAATCTCTTTGCAGTTTTCTTTTCTATCATAAAAACTTGGTGGCCGGAATACAGTGTCAGGCGTGTAGAAAAAATTTCTTGAATGGAAATATCGTTAATGGCAAGTATTAGGTTAAATGTAAGCATTAGGTACAAGATACTACATTTCAAGTAATTGTCTTCGAAAGCTAAGCAGTAGCTCAATTTTACAAAATGTTGGCCAAGAAAAAAAATTTAGACAATAGTCGGAACGGGCAAAGTATGGGCAGTATGACTAACGCTCGTATTCGTACTGTATTTTGCAGTATTGTACTGTATTTTTGACCCAAATACTGCGTACTGTTTTATACCCTTAAATGTACTGTATTTTAATTTGTACTGTATTTTTACACTGAAATGTACTGTATTATTCACACTAAAAATTATACAGAATTTTAAATATTTAACGCAACGAATTTCGATTTGTGTTGGTACAAAACGTCAGAAAGGACAGTGACAACGAGTAGCGAATGTGAATGTGAATGTGAATGTAAGTACATGCAAATAACAATTTATTCATTAATCATAATTGTTCAGAGCGCATCACAACAATTTAGCGGGTAAACAATTTTATGGTAAAAAAAACAAAAGTGCCTCAAACAAGAACAATCATACGCTTCTCAAAAAATGTTTGATGAATAATTCGTGAATTTTTTAGTTTTGTCAATCTTACAAATGCCCTAAAAGAGAAAAAAATAAAACAATGAAAATAAATCATTTAATAATTATTTGCTTTTAAAGATTTGTTTACTCTTGTTAAGGCGTAGAGCCGTATTGAGCTAGTTTTACATTTGATCAGTATCTAACGAGGAAAACAGATTTAAAAAATGATATGCAAAAAGGCTACCACAGAGACGGGACTCAAACCCGTAGCTAGCTCATATCCGGGGAAATCGTTCTGCCAATTAAGCTACCCTGCATGTGAAACACACGAAAAAAAACCGACTAATCAAGGGCTGAAACAACTGGTGGCAGGGTTGCTATAGAGAAACGACTACAAATGAACGCCGTGGCGCCCGAGTACAGCTGAACATGCTAGGTTCTTTTGTTCAATTAGACTGTTTCTTCTTCTGTTTCACATGCAGAATAGTTTAGTTGGCAAAACGATTTACCCGGATAGGAGCTAACTACGGTTTCGAGTCCCGTCTCTGTGGTGGCTTTTTCGCGGTTTTCAATATCTTCGTAAGATGCTGATCAATTTTTTTTTTATTTTTATTAAGTATTTTTAGAAAAATGCGTACTGTAAAATGTACTGTTTTTTCAAAGTCAATGTACTGTATTTTCTTGATTTATACGCCAAATGTACTGTTTTTTGTAAAAAAAAACATACGAGCGTTAAGTATGACGCATGTCGAAAAAGTTAAGAAATTATGTTTTCAACCGCTTTAGAGGAGTGTGCAAGGGTGCAAACTGATGTCATGTCTTAGGGAGCATTCTGTTACAGTATTTACAGCTTCCCATGGTTTGAATAGCTCGTAGTTCAAGACACCTTTTTAATTCCATCAAATGCACAGCATTATTTTCTTCCCGAAGCGATTATCTTTTGTAGAAACTATGGTTGTGTGTATGGCTGCTCGGCCACCCATGGAAGTTTCTTTCTGAGCAGCCTAGATAGCCGTGTAGTGTCGGTAGCGGTTTCCCAACTGGCTAAGAATAACGCTACGGTCCACCTGTTCCGGTGGTATAAGTCCTCCATCAAACAGGTAAGCCGTGTGGCATCCGGCGGAATTATTTTCTACCAAGAATTGATCCAATGGTTTCCTGTTCCATGTCGTAAAAGGCCACAAAATAGGAACTCCCAAGCCAAGGTGTATTTCCGTGACGATGACTGAATGGCTGCAGGTGGTTAAAAAATGCAGTCGTGAACGGAATATTTTGGGGTTTTCCCTTACTGTGTTAAGCGAAGCTCTGGCACAGTGAACGATTTCATTCTTCGCAAGTCGTGGGATTTAAATGATTAAAACGTTTAAAAAAATCCTTCCATTGTTCGCTATAGGCGATTATAAGCCAATATATTTGGTTTCTTCTAGTTGTCGTGCGATGAGTGCTGGAGATGGAGTGCTCATTACTTTAATTGATAATGGTTAGAGTAGCACAAATCAATCTCCAACATAAACGTACAGCAACTATGAATCTACCAAGACTTCTGCAAGAAAGTAAAGCTTCTATAGCTTTGGTTCAAGAACCATATTTCCAAAAGGAAAACTTCTACGTTGGAAAATTGTTAAATCCAGTCTTCGTTGTCTTCAACAAGAACGGTATGACTAATTCACGTGAAATGCCTCGAGCATGCATACTTGCAAATAGTGCTCTCGATGTTTCTCTCATATCGGAGATCACAACTCTGGATATTTGTGCTCTCACAGTTGGTATGACTATTGATGGCATAGACAGGAAATATGTCTATTGTTTGGCATATTTAACGCATAACCAACCTTCGCCAAGTGATGACTTCAAAAAGGTTGTAGCATACTGCTGCAAAAGTGATTTACCGTTTATAATCGGCAGTGGCATCAATGCTCACCATATCATTTGGGGCAGCACCTTGGGCTCACACCGAAACATTTTTACCAGATTTGAATCTAAAAATGTCAAAGTGTCTACTGCAATTTTCCAAGCATCATTGCACTATTCTGGTCAGAGCTCTGACTGGAAATTGCAAGCTCAATTATCACATGGCTAATACTCAGCGTGCTGAGTATTTTTGGTTCTCCATACATGATTGAGTCGGTGTATGCGAAGCTAAAATTAAATGATATTCTATCGTGTCTCATCCAATATGGTAAGGAGCTATAGTCAGAAGGGTTCATCGTTCTTCCTGGAATGAATGAATCCTTTCTGTATTGACCTTGAATAGGTTTTAGCAGATTGTTTGGCATCCTGTATGGGGTGCCGAATTTACTTCTACTTGTACCTACTGCGAATCGTTCTGCATTCTTCCGGGAATGCAGAATGGTGTCGCTTTTGTAAAATCTCTATATCCTCTCGGGGGTTGGAGGTTTTATGAACTGTGCATTTTGGCACCTGCAGATCGTTCAGCATCCTTTCTGGGATGCAGAACGGTTTCTTTTATCCTTCCCTTCCCATTAGGAAATTGATGAGAAGCTACTGCAAGGCACAAATCTCCAGATAATTAGGGGAACGTGCCACTTGAGCCAATTAGTTCTGATTTCTGATTTGCAGAAGATGTCAAGCAGTCTATTTTTATAGCATTGACCCTTTTATTTAGGTCTAAGTTTATGAAAATCGACCCAGCTGTTTCTGTGAATATAAAGATAGTTCCGTTTCAGAGTTTTCAACCACTACTTCCGTTACTTCCGAAACCGGAGGGTGAGAACCGGTATAGCTGAACTCGGCTTGTTTGGTCAGCAATTGAAACAGTTTTGAATGAAATTTAGAAGAATTTTTCGTATTTTGCATTATCGCTCAACATGACAGGTTTCTGTTTCATAAACACTACCCTGTATTTCCGGAACCGGAAGCCAGATCTGGATAGAAATCCAGATTAACTTATGAAAACATAATACTTTTCGTTTGATTCTGAGTTTGCGAAAATCGGTCTACCGGTCCCTGAGAATTGGGTGTGATTTCCGGTTTGGAGCACACGAGTAATTTCCCAGAACTTTCGGAACCAGGAACGATATTAAATTTCGAAATGAGAGGATAATTCTCAATTTTATGCTTGTGTTTCTATACGAGATGATATAATAAGAAGATAATTCTTTAAAACTGATCATTTAATCATCTTTTACTTTGCACATCTTGTGAGTAATGCTCGGAAGCACTTGTCACAGGGTTTCGTTCCCGGAAACACCGAAAGATGACAAATAATTGCCTTCGTTGAAGCCTTATCGGAACTGAATCTTTCTTTCTTTTTTAAATTCCTAGCGTAAGCTAACCACCATCTGTTCAAACTGGCCGATTTTCCAATCGACACTTGGAAAAAAAACCACTCTCTATTCTGTCCTGACCCTGCAGCAGCCTAACTCCACCGGGTCTCCGGATGACGGGCTCTGTTCCGCACAACATTACACGCCTCAGACACGGTATGGTGCCATTGGTTGCATACATTAGCCGTATCATTACAGTATGTAGATTGCACATAAACACTCGCTTCAAGTCCATGGCTTCGGCCTCTTCGGTGCCGCCCTGCACCGGGCTTACCAATCGACCGACCGACCGGTGTTTGCTGGTCTCGAACCCTTTCTGTGTGTGTCCAACATAGACGGAGCAAATGATCACAACAACAACAACAACAACAAAAAGTACGTGCATTTTAAAAATGCAAACCGGTTTTCTTTTCGGTGAGACTGCTGGAAGGAAATGAACAGCGATCTTGAACTCTTTGTTATCCGAATTGGCCCGAACGGACGCATTGACGATGCGACCGACTGGCCATTCTTCAAGTGCAGTCATTTTTTTCTGGTTTGTTTGGAAGTCTGAAAAGATTCAAACGGACGACGTGAGCACTACACGGTTACTGATGTCTGTCACCACAATTGCCACTTTCGTGTGGCTTCTTGAGACGGTTAGCATTTTTATGCAGATTTGATGGACCTCGTAGCGGTAACGCAATCGGGATTGACTCCGAGCGCTGAGTCATTGTTCGCCTGTGGACCTTCCCATGACAAGTTGCAGCTTACGACTGTCTGAACTGTAGCAGTAAGGTAATTTTTGGGAAAGCACCAAAACATGACTCGTCACAATTCAAAACAACAATTAGTGAAAGTGATTATGTTTCTATCGTCCACGATGGGCTTTTTCCGGGTAGTATGTAAATACACTGTCTATTTGTCAACCCGTCAAAAACTTCTAAAATCCAGATGGGAGTTCCCCAGCAGACAAATCATTAATCCATGTTTGTCGTAGTCCACATTTTATCGCCACAACAGTCTAATCCCTTCCTACATAGCCGGTTGCCAACGATTCGTTGCCCTGTGCCGCTCGATTCCCTAACTGCGGCAAGACACGCACGCGTTTGCGAGTGAGCTCTTCAACGTGGAATGGGCCATGAAGGCGCCAAGTTCGTGACATTGTCCTATTCCGAGACCATGCGGAGCACGTGGCGCTCCCTGCCGTGCCTAGACCGTCGCACATTGACCAAGATGTTATCAATTGTCAAATATTTTAATAGGGATTACCTCGCGGCAATTATGCCCATATTAGAATCGTTTGATTCCGATGCTTACTAGCCAGGGGGCGCTTTGCTGGTATCGAAGTATTGGGACTGGTGCCGGTGCAGGAGGCAGTTTGTTTACAATATCGCAGCACCGCATGTAAAATGGGATTCATTCCAATAACAAATTACGACGCAGACGTATAATTCGACCGAACGAAATAGGGTCGGTTTCTATGCGTTTCATTGATCTGATCCCTGTCGGTACCGAGGGCTCGATGCCGGAAAAAAAGAGGGAAGCAAATCTTTCTTCCGGCAGGATCTCGTGCGAATGTGCGTGGGATGTGGAAGTTCATGAACTTAACCTACGCCAGTACCAGTAGTATGTGTGTTTGTCTGCCGGAATTAGAGGTTGGGCTAGGGATAATTTAAACACCGAACGTTCCTCGACAGCTAGCGGAAAGAACGATTTATAGCTCGGGACAGAAACACGTGACCGTGTAGTTAATTGGGTTGCAAAGCGGCACACGGGCGCAATCAATTCGTAATCGGGTTGGCACTCCTCGGTATCGAGAAATATCCCAAAACAGAGGATCAGACCGCTTGACAACGGAGTAAGATAAACGGAAAGACGTGCCGAGGGAGCGAGCAATTTGTTCCGATTGAGGGAAGATGGAAAGTAAATGCATTCATTAAAATGCGATGTTTGTTCTTGTGCGACTTGTGCAATCAATTAGCGACAATATTTATTCTGCACTGAAGGAATTGAGTGTTCGTTCGAGCAGTTACATTGCATTTATACGACAATTCTTTGCAGCTTAAATCGTTGCTGTACGTACGCCATTTTGATTATTTTTATCTTACCCTCTCTTTATTATATCTAGAGATGCATAATAATTATTTTTTCTGCCTTTTTCCATTTCTGCTGATGATTTTATTTTCATTTCTTTTTCTTTCCTGGTTACTCGCAAAGTTGAAACATTGATGACGCGCGCGTGAAGTCTTCACAGAAAATTATTTGAATTTTACAGATGACTTAATTCTGCAAAAGGATACAATTCAAAGCTACTATTACTACTACTACTACTACTACTACTACTACTACTACTACTACTACTACTACTACTACTACTACTACTACTACTACAACTTATCCAATGACGCAATTTGCCATTCGCACAGAGTTTTTCAGCATTCAGCTGCCAATTGCCGCTGTATGGATTTATATGTATCAATTATTTTTCAAGCAGATATGAACTTCTGTGGCTCAGTCGATTAACTGGCGTGCTTTATGATCTAATGTTTCTCGGTTCAAGTCGCGCTCTTGCTATCGAACTTTTGCCTTTTATTTTATTCGATTTCAAGCCATGTAATTTTCAAGTAACACAATTTTACATATTCTTGAATATAAATTTGTGTGAAATACGACGCTCCATTTATGTGCCACTTATAAAATGTAATATCACAAGATATGTTCAAAATGTGTATTTTCGAACAAATAATTGTTTGATGGCATTTCAGGTTTTAACTACACACCAGAAAAAAAAACTTAACAAAAGGAATTAGCTTGTAACCTAGCGACAGGTTCCGTTGCGGTAAACAAATTGTCAAACATTAGGTCGTGCGGCTGTATTGTATCGGTAATTTGTCATCCTACCAACTGCTTCTTTGTTTTTAATGTCTTCGTTATTAAAACTTCGGAGGATATAGATTTTTATCCGTTTCGGTCTTGGCCCTGATCTCCTCTATCCCAAGTAACAATCCGCAACTAGTTCTGATACGACAAAATCCAAACTATGTTGCAACAAGAGCACGAATATGTTTTTTATGTTATACTGGTTAAAACATGGTGACGGCAATGTTTCATCATAACATAACTAGTTACGAAATAGTTATTTAGGTTTCCAATCATAACATCTTTGTGTGATATTGAATTAAATATAATTTATAAGCTATCGTTACTTAATCAAAACATATCTTTAATCACAAAAATGCTTCTAGTTACTAGTTGAAAATAAGCTTATTTGACTTCAATAGTAGCAATCCGTAACTAGTTTTGATACCACTTAACCCAACTGTGTTGCAACAAGAGCATGAACATGTTTTTTACTAGTTGAAAAAAGGTTCATTTTCCGTTGCGAAACCATTATAAATACGTTAGCGTATATGTGAATCGTTTCTGTGAATTGATGTATCAATAATTTAGGTATTATAAGATTATAACATACAATTTCTGCGTTGATTCAGATAGCTATCGATAGGTTTGCCAAACCAAACGATAACAAAAATGCAACCAAAAAACTTTTATTAGCTTGAATATGGCGAACACAATATGGAGTCTCAAGAAGTGTATGTATTTAAAACCAGGATATTACTTTTTTCAAAACTATTTTTTGTCGAAAATAGGGAAGTGCAGAATAGTCATAAACACGAAGAAAATAATATAGGAATTGAACATCGATTGTGATAATATTATAATTATCATGATATATGTATTTAAGATAATGAAAAATCACTCTACTTGGATTAATTTTGAGCATTCTGAACTTAAGGTTTTTTCGTCATCTATTGTTCATATCTTCAAAAACAGATTTTGATTGAATGCGCATAAAAAAACAGTTAATTAAAATTTAATTCCGCTCGACAGTTTTAAAATCGTTGTGAAATTTGTACCTTGTATAAAATTTGTAATTTCAAATACTATACTATCTTTTTATTGTTGATAGAAAAGCCCTATGGATTCATTCAATGTTTATAATGTCGATGGCAACAAAGTTTCAACTAGTTTCCTTGTAAATAAGTTATTTTCAAGTTATGGAAAATAAGTTATTTCAGTATGGCATTACAACGTAACGACAACTTTTTTACCAGACATAGAAACTTTTTTTTTTTTAGAAGCTAGTAGAAACTGCGCATTTTGAGTCACGCAAGTGGTTAGATTTTAGTAACAATAACTCAAATTTCTGGTTGCAAACTAGTCATGAATAAGCTAGCAAAACATGAATTGTTCCTTGGGTATAGTTTTCTATGTCTGTAATGATATCGAAATGTTTGATCTACTAATACTAACTTTTCTAATCTGCTCTAATTGTTTCTATCTTTCTCGATGTTACGCATGAGAATATATCAGAAAAAGTATAAACCACATTGAAAAATGCACTCAATGTACGATCTTGAAAGTGGAAATAAATATATTTTATTTTTTTGCTTCCGCATAGTAGAGTATAAATGATGATTGGTGAATGAGTGGGGCATTAGTATGGAACTGAGTAAATGTAACGAATGTCATAACTTATGACGGCTGAAACCCGGATTCGTAAGTTGTATCGCGAATATTTGACGAAGTTCACATGCGCGATATTGGACGTTGAAACTATGTGCTGGAAGATTTCAAGAAGCTTCCCAGAATGCAATGGAACGGCGTAGAGGAGCATTTTAGGACGAAAAATAAGGCCAAGTTTTGGTAGGCAATATGAAGTAATAATTCGAGCAAGCCAAAACTTCATCACTACCGGAACGGTAAACCAGGATATATACCGTGGTTGAAATTGGCATCTTGTCACTTCATCAAAGATGTTTTAGAATAGTATAAAGCGAATAAAGTCAATGTTGTACCGAAAGAAACGAATCCACCTACAAATAACAAAGTTCAACTATTGAAAATCAGTTAAATCGGTTGGCTAGAGTAAACACAAAAGTTCGTAGTTTTAAGATGACTAATAATGTACAACTAAGTTCATTAGAAATGAAAACGAGAATCTTGTTTTTGAATAAAATGTAAAAACTAGATCTGGATTTGAGAGCTTAATTAGATTCTTTAACTGAATTCTAATCCTAAAATTCTAAACTTAATTTCAGACTTAAAATTTTTTTCAAGAATTCAATTTCAGTACTTAGTTCCAGAACACAAGCTTAGAATTTGAAACTAAGTCTCTGGAACTTTTTCCTAATTCTGGATTTTGGAACTAGATTTTTGACTTCCAACTGACTTCTTGATTAGATTTTGAAACTAAATTTAGTTTCTTAATTTATGTTCGAAATTGGAATCCAGAATTCAACAAATTCAAAATATGCCTTCTAGATCTGGATTCTGGTTTTAAATTTTAAATCCGAATTCTGAACCTGAATTTTTTAACTGATTTCTGAACCTGAATTCAATTCCTGATTTCTGTTTCAGTTTCAGAATTTAGAATGTTCAGAATTTCATTTTCAGAATTTAGAACTGAGTTCAGTTCTTTAGGATTGGAATTCAAGTTCTAGAATTAAATTAGGGACCTGTATTCGGAAAATGAGTACAATTCCAGATTACTAGAACTAAATTCATGAACTGAATTTTTGATTTGGATTCCTAACCAGAATTGTGCAATTGATTAATATTAGTTTTTCATATACCAAAGTTAAAACAGTTGACCAAACGCAATGAATAAAAATGCATTTTTTTATATTTAATGAATATTTCATTCCCTGGTCATAATGGTAGCCATTTGCATAAGTTTTATCATGCATAGACTGCCGTGACAAAGTGTACATATATTCTCTCTGGTAGAAAGAATGAGCTTCCCAAAACAAAACAAGCTTAGTTCGCATCTACAATATTTGCCTATAAGCGCAGGTTTAACTATAGTCCATTATTTAAACTGAAGGAATTTTCTACTTATTCTAATTATTGATTTGATATTATTGTCCGGGAAAATGTATGGAAGCTTTCAACCGACACTGTATTTGTATTTCCTTGTTGAATCACAAAGAATACGGTAACCGATATGAAATCGTTACTTAACTTACTGTTACTTTTTCATTGTCACATTTTATTACAGTGACCAGTTGGCAACCAAAAATAGTCAATGCGAATATGTCGTATGAATTAGGTTACCGAAAAATTATGTTGGGGCTTATTGTAACTTAGTATGATGAGATGTCAATTTGTAACATTATTTTGACTACATTGTCACCATCATAATACGACTTGTTTCGTCGTGTTTGTCATGCGACCTTTATGCAGCATCTGTTTCATTTTATTTTTTTATGAACAAGTTACATGTGCTACTTGGGTAAATCCAGGTCCTGAGTTCAGTTTCTGAAGTAGATAAATAAATGATGACAAAAAGTACGCAACAGTTGCAATCATCGGTTACACTCAACAAATCGGTTCTTTTCAAAACCATGCGAAGTTTTCCTGTAAAAGCTGTATAAAACATTGAAGTATTTTTAACTCATTTTTTCCGCGTAGTAGAATATGGTAGTAGTCAATAAGTCAAACTTTAGTACGATTACATTGCTGGAAGCGAAGTAGTAAATGTCGCTACATTCACACAAACAACGATTATCGATTTTCGGAATTGTGAAGGAATCTCGTTTTACTCATTTCAGTGTTACTGGGAATGTGTATTCGAGATATCTGTATCTGATCAAAAAATTCATTTGTACACATATGCTACGCGGATACGTGAACTTAATTTTTTGTGCAGCACAAAAATCGATTTTTTCGGAAAAAAAACGAGGGAATGAAATTAAATTATACTTGAAACTATAGCAGTGATTTCGTCTACATTGACTCCAATTCCATCGAATCACCGATAAGTAAATTTCCATAATCAAAGGGTTTCTGTTTTTATTTAGTGTTTGCTCACTCATAAAACAAATCAAAATGATTCACGGGCAAAATCCCGATTCTTGAATTGTACAAAACGAGTCCTGATTTGGGGGAAATAGTATATTTTCATGTCATGATAATACACCATGATTAAAAGTTCTCGGATCATGATCCATTTGGAATGATTTCGCTGAAATTTACGCGTAATGCACTTAACGTTGATGGGTATAACTTCAGGCGTTTCTGCTACGATGATAATCTTTCCACCATAAATTCAGGCGTTATGTTTTAAAATATGAAGATTTCAAATATCAATTAAATGGAATGGTGTGATGAACGTATTTTTTACGCGATTTCATCTAATGTCTCAAATGATAAACACACACAAAACAATGAAAAGCACGGCGAATTTCTTTTAATCTAAACCGTCGAAACCGCGAATTTCTTTTAATCTAACGACGACGACGCTTGAAATAACGTGTTTGCTTGCGTTTATTGCTCCAGTTTTTATTTTGTGTTTCAGAATTAATCGCATAAAAACCAAACTCTATGCCGAATTCTTGCAAATACCGCAGAACGATTTTTCTTTCCTTTTTTTCAAATAATCATTTGCAAAATCGTCTACCTTAATATATTTAGGTGAATCAATACAACTTGTGTTGTTATATCTATGGAACAAATCAATCAAAGTGTTTGAACAAAAAAAAACTTGCTTAATCCACCTAACAGTGAGATGACACCTTTTTTATCAATTTTTTTATCTTTTACCTTTTTTTGTATATATAAAAAATAGGTATAGAATTCGCTCAAACTTTCGAAAAATTTTCCGAGGCCCGGAGGGCCGAATGTCATATACCAATCGATTCAGCTCGCCGAACTGAGCAAATGTCTGTGTGTGTGTATGTGTGTGTGTCTGTATGTGTGTTGTCAACTAAGAGGTCGAGATCTCAGAGATGGCTGGGCCGATTTTGATCAAACTAGTCGCAAATGAAAGGTCTCCCCGTCACCCAGAACGCTATTGAATGGTTTTGAAATCGGATGTTTACTTTTTGAGTTATACGAAGTTTTATGTCAAAATTTTCAGTTTTTTGACAGTATCTGTCATATTTGACCTTGAAAACAGAATATGTTTACAGACTCAGATTTCGCTCGGTAATACCTATCCAACAAGCCATAGATTGTTAAAATCCGTTCATTTTTAATAGAGATATCGATATTTTTGTGTAAGCCTTATTCCAGTAGAAGGAATTTTGAGCGCTGTATGAAAAAGCAATGCTTGGGAGCTACATGCAACACGATTTTTTATACTGTTACATATAATTGTTTCTAAGTACCAAAAAGACTGTGTACAGCATTCTTTTTTATGACAATTTGCCTCGGACCAATTTTAGCACGGTTCATTTTTGGCAACATAATCTTTCGAATATGGTATATGTAAACCAGATGATATCAGCATTTTAGAGTTGAAAGTAATTCCAAATTATATTGATTTCAACTATTTACAGCAATAAATGCTGGAAGAACATTACTTCCATATACCATACGACTCAGTTCGTCGAGATCAACAAATGCGTGTGTGACAAATAATTTCACTCAATTTTCTCGGAGATGGTTAAACCGTTTTCTACAAACTCAGATTCATATGAAAAGTCGTATACTCCCACAGGATGATATGTGAAACGAAATTAAAATAATGCAATTAATTTTTCTCGTAGATGGCTAAGATTCAAATGAGAGGTTTTAAAATCCTATAGAACCTCTTACTTTTTAGTCAGATCCGACTTCTGGTTTAGAAAATGCAGGGTGATTAGTATAAAAATGTCCATTTCACATAAATTAATCAGGTTTATCGTGTTTGCAGATTTGGATAGTCGATTACCAAATAAATTTATTTCAGTTTGAGCGGTATTCGTTTTTGGATTCGGAATGTACCCCCAAATTTTAATTCGCACTACAATTTCTCAAAGATGTCTACACACTGCTCAGGTGAATTTAACTGATTTCGGCTACACCGATTTTAGAATTCCGGTTCCAGTATCGAATCGATTCTCAAAGCTCAATCATTTTCTCAAAAAAGACCAAATCGAATTTCAAAAACAAATATTTCAGGTCCCATACAAAGTTGGTGAATTTTATCCGATTCTGGAATTACAGATGATGAGTTTATAAATTTCATGTAAATTGTTTGGCGTAATAATTTATGGCCATTCGCATCATTTTGGGCTATGCTAATTCCTGAATACCGGCTCTGGAAGTACCATAAATAATGACGAAAAACTCTAAAGTGGAACTTACGTCGACATCTCATGGAATGTTCAATCGATTGTTACACTATTAGATTCAAATTCGATCCGATTTGCAGTTTCGGCATTACAGGGTAATGAGTGATTAAAATCTCAATTTGCCGTTTAAAACGACGATAATTAAAATAATGTCATGAGAACTAAAACACCCAAGAATATCCATGCAAAAACACATGCGTATTGATAAAAAAAGGTATCATCTCACTGCTAGGTGGATTAATGACGTTTTTTTGTATATATAAGTATATTTATTCTTCGGTGTTTCAGTTTTCATGACATTATTTTAATGTCCGGCGTTTTAAGTGGCAATTTGCGATTTTATTCACTCATTACTCCGTAATGTCGAAACTGCAAATCGGATCGAATTTGAATCTAATAGTGTAACAATCGATTAAACATTCCATGATATGTCGAAGTAATTTCCACTTTAGAGTTTACGGTAATTTAAGGTACTTTCAGAGCCGGTATTCAGGAACCAGCATAATCCAAACCGATTCGTATGGCCATATGACGAATAAATTGCAATATTTTTGAGTCCAACTTTAAAGCTTTTCGGGATTGTCATCTTCTATATCGCTTTGAATTTTAAAAATTCATCATCCTACAATTCCAGAATCGGAAGTCAGAATTGGATAAAATTGGATTTATTTTAATTTGAATTTTTGTGTTTGAAATTCGATTTGGCTTTTTTTTATAAAACGATTGAGCTTTGAGAAACGATTCGATACTGGAACCGGAATTCGAAATTCGGTGTAGCCAAAGTCAAACAAATTCACGTGAGTAGCTGTATAGTTTACATTTATTTCAAAATGTTTGAAAATCAATGAAGACATCTTTGAGGAATCGTAGTGCGAATTAAATTTTTGGTTGCCTTCCGAAACGAAAACTGAATACAACCAAAAATGAAACAAGTTTATTTAGTTATCGATTATCCAAATCTGCTAACCCGATAAACTTGATTAATTTATGTGAAATAGACATTTTTATACAAATCACCCTGTATCTCCTAAACCGGAAGTTGGACCTGACTGAAAAGCAAGATGTCTTAAGGAATCTAAAGACTTTTCATTTGAATCTTAGATAATTCTTAGACTTCATTTGAATCTTAAAATAGTTCAGCCATTTACGAGAAAAATGAGTTACACAATTTTAATTTCATTTCATACGTCCTTATGTAGCTCCGGAACCAGAGGTCGGAACCAAACGTAATTCAGGAACCTTGTTTGGGAGCATACGACTTTTCATATAAATCGGAGTTTGTAGAAAACGGTTGAGTCATCTCCGAGAAAAGTGAGTGAAATTATTTGTCACACACGCATTTGCTGATCTCGACGAACTGATTCGAATGGTATATGGGAGTTATGTTCTTCCAGCATGTAAATAGTAGTTTAAATCAATATATTTATGGAATTATTATCAACTCGAAAATGCTGTCATCATCTAGTTTATTTATGGCATATTCGAATGATTATGTTGCCAAAACCGAACCGTGCTAAAATCGGTCCGAGGCAAAATAACATGCTGTACACAGTCTTTAGGGTACTTAGAAACAATTGTATGTAACAGTATAAAAAATCGTGTTTTAGGTTGCTCCCAAGCATTTCTTTGCCAGACAGCGCTCAAAACTTCTACTGCTGGAATAGGGAAAAAAGCCGCTTACACAAAAATTTCGATACCTCCGTTACAAATAGACGGATTTTAACAATCTATGGCTTGTTGGATAGGTATTACCGTGCGGAATCTAATTCTGAAAATATGTTCTGTTTTCAAGGTTAATTGTGACAGATACTATCAAAAAACTTGACATAAAACTTCGTATAAATCAAAAACTAAACAACCGATCTCAAAACCATTCAATAGCGTTCAGGATGACGGGGAGACCTTTCATTCGCGACTAGTTTGATCAAAATCAGTCCAGTCACCTCTGAGATCTCGACCTCTTAGTTGACAACACATACACACACACACACACACACACACACAGCTGAATCGATTGCTATACAACATTCGGCCTCGGAAAATTTTTCTAAAGTTTGAGCGAATTCTGTACATATTTTTTATATTTATAAAAAAAGGTAAAAATCGTTCTGATTTTCGTTAGATGGTGTTTCAAATTCACAGTCGAAATATTTTTTCGGGAAAAAACAGTCACATCAAATATGTAAGAATACATTCAGATATATTCATACAAAATGTAAGTGCCAAATTAAAAGCGTAACCGTGCTTAGTCTTTTATGATGTCAATTTTCGGTTCATTACCTTTATGTCGTCAACCGGTGGGTAATACAAAAGAATTTTAAAATGAATATGCCTCAGGATCAAGTAAACATTTTCAGTAGTTGAATGTCTGCTTTTTGCCTTACCATGAATCTATTTAGCAATCCATCACATTACATGAGGCTAGGGTTCAAAGTGATATACGGGTAGAAAACTATAGTTACGAAATACATTCCTCAAGAAATTCGCATTTTGCCGGGTTGACGGTTCAATGCATAGGACGCTGGTCTTACAAGCCAGTATGTTCGAGCCACGATCTGGAAGGATTCTTAGTGTCAGCATGATCCATAGTACTAGCCATGCAATGATTCTGTACACTAAGAATCGGCTGCGAAGTCTGTTGGATCAGAGAGACCAAATTCCACACAAGTAATATTTCCAGTGATTAAGGATTCCCAAGGTAAGGCGTTATTTGACGAATAAATGCAGGGTACTAACCACTAGACCATAACGGCACCATATAATCGTTCGTAACAGTTGGCCCCGTTATCTGTAGAATCGATAAAGGTAATTAAACATTCAAAACTCCATATAAGAAGTTGACTGTGAGTGTGGATTGCAAAAAAAAGCACAAACAAAACTTCTACATTTATTGCTAGTGTGTCACACCGAAAAATTCCCGAAAACGGTGACAATTCAAAACGTTTTGATTCGAGAAAAATCCTTTTCTCAGAAACAGGTTCCCGTACGTGAAAAGAAATACAACACTTCACACATCAGTGCTATTCGGGCAGTTGCTAAAAACCACCGAAGTAATTAGCCGCCAAACATTTGCAGCATTAAGTGCCATTTGCTGTTTGACACAGCAAACCGGCTAATCGTTTGAAGAAAAAAAAATTTAACCTACGCTAGCAACCTTCGGTTGGACACTATATAAACGGCCGCGTGCGACGCACAATTTGAAGGTGTCGAAAATTCGTGCCTTTTTCCACATTCAAACTTACACCGACGGCTCTCCCATCGACGACCAACCCTGAGGGGGGAATTTCTGGTCGCCAATAGCAGCAGAGCGCGGGCGCAAGCTTGCGACCTCTTATCGAAGACATCAATCATAAAAGCACTAGCCACTTAGCGCTTTGCATGGCCCCCTCTTCCCCAAACAACCGCCCATACAAACCGAATATGATTCGTCTTGGCAGTTGGTGCGTCGTGCAGTAGCAATGAGAAAAGCATTTTAATGGCATTTCAAGAAAATGTGCTTACCTTCGAATGTCGTTCAGCAATTGCTTCTACGCAGCAGCGTTCAGGTTGTGGCATCACAATTTGCGTACTCTGATGACCCACATCCCACCGAAACCGAAAGCACTTTCAACCGAAAGTGAAACCTATTGCTTTCATTAGCCGAAGAAGCCGATAGGCACACGATCATATATATAATTTCTTCATTAACACCTTCTCCGGTGAACATCGATTCGGTTGACTCACGAGCAATTTCTTCATTAGCTTCCCCTGGTTGGCCTTCCCTTTGCAGGCCGATTACCGCCACCGGCTCTCAAGTGGTTTTAAAAAACTAAAAAGGCTTACGTACTTCACACAATATTCAAACTTCGCCGACACGGGTTGGCTTCGAACAATAAGAAATTCATTCAATTCGATGCCATTTTACACGATTACCGGAATGGTGACGAAATCATATTCACCTGTGGAGAAATTTGACCGACATCTCGCGAATTCTTCGGGTTTTTTTTTGACCGTCTGCTCTCAAAGCAGCAACATCAATGCGTTACACTGTTCACTTGCGGCATTCATAAATCGCTATCTGGACAGCATAAATGGTAATATTTTTTTTATGGTTCGCCAACAACATCGAATAAATCCGATGATTTATGGGACTCTATTACTGTGCTTCCACCAGGGCAAACTCCACAGGAGCTCCACACACGAACACCGGAGATTACACCTTCCACCATACAGAGGAGAGAAAAAACACAACAAATCGGGTGTGTTTTATTTGAACACCATCAATTTTTGGCTCTCGAAGATTCACTTGCCACTCTGCCTCGAAACAACTCTGTGGCGGAGTCTGTAGACTCGGGTTTGCTCTTATTTCGGAAGATCTTTTTCCAACGCTTTTTGAGGCAATCACGACTGTTGAGGGGTTGAGATTCTCTTTTGCGGCTAGCTTCGTCTAAACCCAAGCCGCACTATCGCACGCCAAGACGGTATAAATTTATGCTCGAATCACTTTCGGAACCGCGCGTTCTTCTCAGAATAATCAACCAACGATCCAGTTCGACCCGTCAAGTGACTCACTGGCTTCCCGTTTTTTCGTCACCAACGACGACTACGACGACGACGGCGGCAACCGCGCCCCGCACGCTTTGATTCAGCACATTGCACTAATCTCTTCCCGTAATTAAATCATTAGCGGCATGCAAACTCGATCCGGCTGCTATAAATATCCCGAACTTTGCCAAATGCACTTCTTCGGATCTTCAGTTCATCGGTTTAACCGAGCCGGTAGCGACCACAACCATACCGCCTGACTTGGCCTGCTCTATTTTCGTCTACATCACCAGACTTCCTGTCGGCAGGTTACACGGAACTCTTCTGGTCACCCTATCCGGCAATGAAAAAAGGACACTTCACGCACACTCTAATCGAACGCAATGCGTCTCTAACACACCCCCTCCTGAGCATTGGAACAGTAAAAGGCAAAAGGTCCTTATCGCGTATTCCCCTTTCCGGCGGCGTAAACGAGATGTGCGACACACAAAAATTTCTACGCCACGACGCGTCTTCACAAACTGTTTATGCTACGACGGCGAGCACCGAACTAAAGCACAAAGCCGCTATGGATAACGAAGACGCCGGTACGACGCCGTGAGAGAGATCCGGCTGGTGGAGAAAAAAAAGAGCGAGCTGTGTGCAACATTTTGCGAGAGAGAATGCAGATTCGTTAAGTTTTTCTCTGGAACAGTAGAGCTCGAACGGCCGGCTACCGCCGAGACGCTGTTTCAACATAAAACCAACCCGGAAGAGTGGAAACGAGCACGACACATGTCTCTACACGGGTTTTAGTCACGATTTGAGAAAGAAACATTCTCTCCTCTCATTCGAAGGACGAAGTTGTTTTTATGCAATTTGTTTACATTTTTTCGATGCTGTAGCGGTCGGTGCAGCTCTTTGCTGAAGCGTTTGTTTTCATGTTGCAATGGTGGATGTTGCGTTATATGTTGTGTGAAACAATGCTGCTGTCTTTAGGACTTTAGAAAGGATTGTTCTGTAAATGAATACACCCAAATCTACAGTTAGACATTCACAAAAAAATTGCATATCCATAACTGTTTTCACCAAATAAAAATAAAATAAAATCAAAAATTCAAAATAAAAAATCTTTGGATTGATTCAAGCACTGAAGAAGCTTACAAGTAATAAAAGAGATACGTATCAGTCCAGACTACACTGAAAGAAAACGCCAGTCGCATTTTGGATGAAACTTCATTCAAAACGATATATAACTGAGGATTCCGATTGTATGATAAAACAATTTGCATGATTATATAATCAATATTCAGTGAGTTTTCACTTCTTTTATGTGTGGTTTCCATCCATATGTTATATAGTTGTTAGTTATTTTTGAAATGTTAGTGAACTGTGTGTTTATCGTCATGAATAAGACTGAATGTATATTACCAATTGTCATTTTAATCCTTGAGAAGAATTTATTCCTAAAAATAAATTATGAACAGTTCGAATAATTTTATGTTTAATAATGAAGGAGTTTTATACACATTTCTTCGGATGCTCTTTAGAGATGGTCGGGTATAGAAATTCTTGTACCCGAACCCGACCCGTACCCGAAAAAAATAAAAAATTTTACCCGTACCCGACCCGTACGCGACCCGCACCCGATTAAAAATTACCTGTACCCGTACCCGACCCGAATGAGTAGTAAAAATTTTACCAAAATTCAGTATGGAAAAAATAAAGTGTTTTAGATATCGAGCCGTATCAGGCTCTAGTTGGTAAGTAAAATACATTAAAATGCTTGTTTTCATTTAAACATATAAATACATTATGAAGCATGAATACAGGGTCCGCCATGTAACTTTTTTTTTAAATATGCAATAAAACACAAACGGTTCATCCGAATTCAATTTTTTTCTCATATTAAAGCACAATCCTTCCGGTTAATTGTGGAATATAATTACATTCAAATGGCTGCCTCGGCTGGCCTTGCAGTACGCCATACGGTCGGTCCAGTTTTTAAGTACATTATCGATTGTATGCAGCTTTATTTCAGCTATGGCTGCACGAATGTTGTCCTCCAAGCAGGCGCGTATACAGGGGGGTGTTTTAGGGGTTCAAACCCCCTCCGAAACTCAAAAAAGTATGATATTATGTAAACTCTTTTTTTTCAAAAAAGTAAAAAATAAAATGAATAATTTTCAACAAACGACTCCAAAATAAAAAAATTTCAAATAATTATATAAAAAGTTCCATTTGTATGGAAATTGATCAACATGTTCTGAAACACCCCCCGAATTTTTTTTTTCTGGGTACGCGCCTGCCTTCAAGGCTTGAATTGTCTCTGGCTTGTCCACATAACACTTATCTTTGACAGCCCTCCAAAGATAATATTCTAACGGCGTCAAATCACAGCTCCGAGGCGGCCAAAACAACATCCAAATTTCGACTAAAAATTCGTTCTTCGAAGACTGTGCGCAGAAGATCGATCGTAGCGTTGGCTGTGTGGCGCCGTCTTGTTTGAACCAAATGGTGTCCAAGTCTTCCTCTTCCAGTAACGGGAAGAACCAATCGCTAATCATGGCGCGGTAGCGCTCGCCATTGACCATGGCGGCGGCTCCTGCCTCATTTTCGAAGAAAAATGGCCCAATGATGCTGCCAGACCAAAATCCGCACCAAACCGTCACTCTCTGAGGATGCATCGGCTTCTCCATGATAACGTGCGGGTTTTCCGTCCCCAGATGTGAATATTTTGCTTATTAACATACCCGCCGAGATGAAAATGTGCCTCATCCGAGAAGATGATTTTTTTGCACACATTCCGCAACATTACCATGATTTTCAAAGTAAAACTGCACTATTTTCACGCGTTCCTCAAGCGTATACACAACCATTTTCGTTCAGCGGAAGGATACAACTAAGTTTCTGTCAAATCAGAAGTGACATTGAGGTTACCAATGTCGAAATAATCACTAGTTCAAAAAAAAAATGTTAGATGGCGGACCCTGTAGATTTCCAATGTCTTTGGTACTTTATACTCATTTACAAATGTCAACAAAAGGGAATAATATCTACTCAAATTTTTCGAGAAGCATATTTACCCAATATGTCGTAATACCCGTTGAATTCAATTTTGGAAAGGTATGATTTTTACGAAACAGTGCGACTTTTGATCCAATTCTTTAGAACCACAAGTAAGCGTGCTCATTATCTTGACACACGAATAAAAATTCACATTCGAATCACTTGAAAAATCACGCAAAATGGTTCCAAATGTCAAATTGAATATTATACGTGACGAAAATGAATGTTATGCGAATATCCCCTAAAATGAATAAATAAAAGCTAGTGGTTTTTACAGCCATTGAACTTCTGTGCCACCTCCGGTGGAACCTTCAACGAGTGAACACGGTGAAAATTTGAGTATTTCGCGAGAAAAGATTTTCACCCGTACTTTTGTGAATCCGCGTTGTCACGCATCGAGATTTTCACTTGTAGTCCAGTGAAAATAAACGAAAATTAGGTGGCAATATAGCCCAACTTGCTGTGCCATCAATCGGTGTCATTTCAAGTGAGGTGACACCGCCCAGAAGTGAAGAATAAGAAGAACTTCTATGCAGATTTTCTGAAATAAATGTTAATGTTTTTATGGTTAGAATCCCAATGATTTATATGAAAATTTTGAAAATCTCCAACCAATATTTAAAATAACAGTTTTCTGGTATCTGAATGTGATATGAGTACTACACTACATTTTATATATGAATCAAATAATTTTTACTGGATTGTGCATTAAACAGCTTTAAAATGGAACTTGGAGTCCAAAGCACAAATATAGGATAACCCCTAAATGACCATACCTGAATCGGCCAGTATTAGTCGAAAAAGACGTTTTCGTTCGGCACATCAGAAAAGACATGGCACTTCGGTGCCAATTGAAAAAGTGTTTTGCAAGTAGCATTAACTTTACGTCTGCTTAGCGGTTCAAATTGAACTGTTTAAGTTTGCACTAAGCAGTTCAATTTGAACTGCTCTGCACTGACGAGTCTAAGACGAAACGTAAAGAAAAGTTTAAAATGGAAGTTCATTAAAACCTACGTGAAAAGTAGATTCCGACCGCAACATCTTAGAGCTAAGGCAGTGTGTCTTATTAAATATGTTATAAACAAAGTAGGGCGGGAAATATTCACATAACTTTTCACGTAACGTTGATTGATCGTTGAGAAATGTTTTTTTTCTGGAAAAAGATGCCAGTTGTCAGGTCTGGTCCTAGGCGCGAATGTCATACTACGAAGAAATAAGAGCTGCGCACACAGGCCCAAGATTTCGGCTTCGATTGACTTAAAAACTTGACAAAACATTCTCGAAATATTTCATTATAACAAAATACAGAAGAAAAAATATGGCTTTTTGAGAATGTTAGAGCCTACGTCCTTGAGTAATAAATTGTTTTCTTCGATTTTATAGACAATAAACTTTAAATGCGTTTTTCTCGAAAGCAGATTTTGAGTCTGTGTCCATCGTCATTCAAAAACTACTGAACCAATTTTTTTCAAATTTCGCACACACTTTCTACATATAAAAACCCAGACCCGAACGTTTTCCTTTTTGTTATTTGTTACGTTGGGGAAGTTTTACAGCTACAAAATGGCCGATTTTTCGGTAAAAATTGTACTTTTGAATTTACACAACCACCAAAAATTAAACAAATTTAAAAAAAATCAAACAAAAACGTTTAGGTCTAGAAAAACTGTTGCTCTAACTATGCTGCTTTGATTTGTTAACTTCCGATTAGTCTGCGCTGAGATACAGTGGACACCGCAAATCATGATTTTTGAGAAGCGTCCTTAAAAATTGCCTCTTCACAGACTTATTTCTCAATATTTTTCCACGAAAAAATTACAAAATATTGTTCGAATGATGCTTTTTATTATACAAAATATTTGAATATATTCTGTTAAACGATAATTTTGAAAAAAAAATTGGCAAAAATGATGATTTTTTTCATCATTTGACCATGCAACAACCCCCCCCCCCCCTTCTCCTCTCTACCATCTTAAAGCTAACCAGTTATTTTGTAACTATTTCAATGAAATAAATTAAAACTGCCTGAACCTAATTATTCGCACAATATTTTACGTTATGTGTAGAAAAAAAACTATGTACAAATATTTGCGTGCAGGTATATAGTGTGCTCTAGAACAAATTGTGATTATCCTTAAAGTCCTTAAAACATCCTGCGATTCTAATCCAAAAAGACTCTGGCAAATACTCTTAACATATTGTCCCAATTTGTTTGGTTGACAAAAATGTGTGGGACATTAATTGTCAAAATTGTTTCATCAAATCTGATCATTTCGACCTTTGTTAGGAAACTTACATTTTAATTCATAGATTTTGAAAAATGTGAAACCTTTATGGGCATTTTAAAAATTGCTAATTCATACTCATTGAATACAATTTCCAAAAGATTCCAATTGACCTGGAGCAAAATCAGAGTTTTGGAATGTATGTTATTTGCATATCAATTGATTTTCATTTCTAGCTGTATAATTTCAATACTAATTCATCTTAGTAGCATGCGCATTTTAAGGACTACATGATACAAAAACTCAATGAAAATCTTCCTAATATCATCCGACGATCGGTGTAAATTAAATTCATTCGGTTTCTGACCTTCGGGTATATGTATGAGCATCATACACATAACAAAATGAGTAGTATATTCTATGTGGCTGTTATGTGTTTCCAAACAAATGTGATGTCGATGATATTCATACAAATCAGTTTGCTTTTGACAGAGGGGATCGGATGAAGCAAAAACCATTCATTCTGTGGCCGATGAATTCTTCTAGAGTACGAGAGAAAAATAGATGATATCATGTACCTTACAATTTTGATATCATGTACCTTACAATTTTGAAACAGTTTTCAGGAAAAAACGCAGGTTAAAGATTTTTGAAGTCGTTTCGAAACTTTAGCTTAAGAAGAAGTAAAAAACAGGTAAAGTAAAAACCTTTTTTTATTCCACCTAGTGGGTGTAATGATACCTTTCTAATATTTCTTATATTTTCAAACACATCACTAGAAGATTCTGTCAAGATTGTTTTGTCGTGAATACGACCTACTTTACTATGGGGCGCCTTTTCAAAATTTACCCTCTGAGAGAGTGATAAATTTTTGATCGTGAATATCTCTTGTTGTATCTAACGAATCAACATAACTTTTGCTACATGCCATCGGAAATATGATCACAATTTTATGATAAAATTTTCAGTTGTGTGACATAATCTCAAATAATTCAAAATTAAACTTTTCTGAAATGTTTGGTATAAACGAGTATCAAAGAGGATAATTCATAAGGCGCGTTTGCCTTTCTCGTATTTTGAAAGCTCATAGCTCAGTGATCTGTAGAAGGATTTATATAATCTAACTACCAATAGAATCGAAATTTTTCATCTTAAACGTCTAAAGGCACAGCATTGAAGTATTTCAATAGTGAAGCCTTCTTTGCTTTTGCGAAAAATGTGAAAAAGTGGAATGCTTGCATAATTCATACAATTGATCAACTAAATGATATGCGGAAGTGTAAAGGAACATGTCATTAGTTTTTTTTATATTCACGACAACCAGTTATGTCTCTGACATTACCCACCCGCCTTTTTGCAAACTTGAATAAAATCAAAAACTTTCTTTGATATAATCTAAAAATTACCTTTCAATCTGTAAGCAGTTATGTCAAAATAATAAAGATTTGGCAACCCTGCACGCTATACAAAATTGATCGAAGCACGTTATGTGAAAGGCGGTGACGTCAAACGTCGTTTCGCCACCACTTTTGAACAACTCCTCAAGAAATTGAAATTTTTTCACTTATCGCGCTGTAATACCGGACCAATCAGTTTTTCGACAGCCATTCAAAGAATTTCAAAACCTTTCATTTGCATCTTAGTTTGTAAAAATTTTCCAAAAAAATTGGGTGCACATTTTTGATAGATTTGTACATATTGCCTCGTAATTCCGAAACCGAAAGTCGGATCCGGATAAAATTCAAAAGCGATCTATGGGAGAATAAGACCTTTTATTTGAATTGGAAACTGTGGAAATCGGTTCAGCAATCTCTGATAAAATTGAGTGGAATTATTTGTCACTTGCACACATACATACATCCATTCATACATACACACACAGACATTTGCTCAGTTCATCGAGCTGAGTCGAATGCTATATGATATTCGGCCATCCAGGTCTTGGTTCAAAAGTCAGTTTTCACAGTGATTGTATAGCCTTTCTATATGAGAAACAACGCGTTCTGTCGGTTACGTCACTTATACGATTATATCTCCGGAGCCGAAAGTAACAGCCGTTTGATCTTTGAACTTGGTCAATGGTGTAATAGTGGCTTTCAAACGAGCCTAAGCTTGTTCAAATTAATTCAGCCATTTCAGAGAAAATTGAACGGTAAAAAAAATATTTAAAAAGTACACACACACACAGACATTTTTTGATCTCATCGAGCTGAATCGAATGGTATATAACACTATGGGTTTCCGAGGCTTCATTAGAAAGTCGGTTTTCCAACAATTCTAATACTTTTGTATAAAGAATAAATTATATAAATAAGGACGTTTATTCTTACTTTTAGCTTTTCGGTTTGTTTTCTAATTTTTAAAAAGTATTTAGCTTTTTTTCCACAGTTGATATTTTTTTCATAGTGCCAAACCGATTTCCTAACACTACTTTCTAGACACCATTTTTGTACAATTTACTTTTTGTTGAGTTATCACGATTTGAAGAAAGTGCATGCAAAAATGCTTACGCTCTTTTTTTAAATAAGTGCCATGTTTCCACCAAATTGAAAAAAGTCGGTAATGATTTTGATCAGTTTTCTACTGTTAATTTCTGGAAAGTTTTTGAATAACCTTTGAAGAGAATAGTCACATTGACGCAATTGAACTCAAACATCGTTTTCTGAAATTATTTAAATTGTTTTATGTTATTTATATCCCGAAACGAAATTTCAGTTCAACTAAAAATATCAAGTGCTCAATTTTGTGTGTGTTGACAAATGTGTCTGTCATTCCCTAGTGCGTGTTACCGATTGTATGGTAGTGTGAGACCACTGGTTTCTCGCAATTAATGCGTTTGTTTTGCCTAACAATTGTCAAATATTTCTAAGGAGACCAATAACTGCTATATAAAAATAGAACATATATCACATCACACAAGTCTGTTTATGATGGTAACAAGGCAATCAAAATAGGAAGTCCCACAACAAAATTTATATGATACGTATTAAGAAGTAATAACACATGGATCAATAATTCCCGAGACTAAAGCAGAGATGGCGCTCGTGGTAAACCAGTAACCACGTCTTTCTAGAGTACTAACTTTTGTTTGAAACGGGTCAAAATTTTAAGTCGATCGGACCAGAAACAGCTGAGTTATCGAGGTTGGAGTAAAGTCGTTTTGTAGTTTGTTTAAAAAATGGAAAAAAACCCGAGTTTCGTGTTTTGATAAAACATTATTTTTTAATGGGTAAAAACACCGTGCAAGCGAAACAAGGGATTGAAAAATGTTATCCGGACTCTTGTCCATCAAAAGCAACGATTTGTCGGTGGTTCGCCGAGTTTAAACGTGGTCGTACCGACACAAATGACGCGGACCATGGAGTCATCTGAGTGGCACACAGCTGGCGAAAGCCGTCCGAAGCGTCCGAAAACGCAGCAGTCAGCTGGCAAAGTCATGGCGTCAGTTTTTGGGGATACGCATGGCGTGATTTTCATTGACTACCTCGAAAAAGGTAAATCGATCAACAGTGATTATTATATTGACTTACTGGTGCATTTGAAGGATAAAACGCAAAAAAACGACCGCACATACAGAGAAAAAAATGCTTTTTCATCAAGACAAGTCGATGAAAACAATGGCGAAATTGAACGAATTGGGCTTCGATCTGCTTCCTCACCCCCCATATTCGCCAGATTTAGCCCCCAGTGACTACTGGCTCTTTGCTGATCTTAAAAAAAATGCTCCAGGGAAAAAGATTTGGCTCAAATGAGGAGGTCATCGCTGAAACTGAAGCTTATATTGAAGCGAAAGATAATTTTTTTTATAAACATGGTATTGAAAAATTGCAAAAACGTTGGAACCATTGTATCACCCTAAAAGGTGATTATGTTGATGAATAAAAAAAAATTTGCAAAAAAAATGTTAGTCTCGGGACTTATTGATCCATGTGTTATGTAAAGAAGTAATAAGGGAAATTATCTCTGTTTTACAACACCTATACGAAAGGCTACCATTCTGACCAATAAATAAAATATCACCAAGATGAAAACATAATTGTTAATCATATTGCATTTAGTCTAAGCTATGGTATTTGAATAAAATGATTAATTACCAAAACTTTCCATGAAAATACATACCGATCAACTTTTTAGGAACTCCATATCATTGCTGTGAATGAAATATATTTTATGTGTGTTTCTTTTCTCTTCGTCATGCTTTTGTTCTTGTGTGGTATAAATTGAGGCAACACTTTCAGTCAAACGTATAGGCTGACAGCTTCTAAATAAAATTTGGGTTTCTCTTCATATTTGTCAAATTCATTTCTCGTACCCGTGCCATTACAAAAATAGTCCTAAATTTTTTCTGCTTCACAGAATCAATGTAGCTCTGGTGCAATTACACAATAAGCATGAAATTGTGTTGGCCAACTGGAATCAGGAATCAGAACAAATTGACTCAAATGGCGTAAGCAAATAAGCTTACGCGTATGCCTCAGGAATGCAAGAAACCCTTTCAACAATAACATCCAACTCAACGATGAACAACTTTGCTATACGTGCTTGAACCCACCTGTAAAAAAATGTGTAACATGAACTAAAAAAGTGTATTACAGAGACCGTTCATCTAATTTTCAAATAAAAGGTCTTACAATCCCATATAACACGCAGTTTCTCTCCGGCAAGTATAAAAATTTCATTTTCAGAAGCGTGTTTTTATACATGATACGGAAAAATCAAGCCAAATACATTTAAATAACCGTATAATTCTTCAATTAGGCAGGTATGGTTAGTTTATCACCAAATACATTGACTTTAAGTATACCGGATTATCGTTCTTGGTTCTGGAAATATCGGAAAAGTGCTCGTGTGCTCCAAACCGGAAATTATTCAAATTTTTCTGAAACGGTTAAACCGATTTTCGCAAACGAAGAGTATTGTTTCTATAAATTGGTGTAGATTTTTATGCAGATTCGGCTTCCGGTTCCAGAAATACAGCGTAGTGTGGTGTATGAAATTGAAACACTTTCAGTGGCGCGTTCCCCTAGTTATTTTAAGATTTGTGCCTTGGATTCCAATCAAAAATTCTTCTTAAAGTATTTTTGTTCCAAAATCAACCTTTGAAGCGCAAACAAAACAAACGTTTTAGTGAATTTACTGGAGGCAGATAGAGAGTTTTCGACAACATTGTAACCATTGCAATTTCTGGTAACTTTGCTGAACAAAACATTGCGCTAACTAACTAACTTACTGAAAGGTTTAAAAAAAAATCAGTTTCTTGTTCTAACTTTTTGCATATTAATTCTAGGGAAATGGTATGTTCAACAAAGTATTAGATTTTTCAAGAATACGTTAAATTGTAGAGAGCTTCGAAGTTCTATGATAATTTTTGAAATAGTTATGGATAGTTTTATATAAAAAATGGTCATATTTCGTACTTAATTATTTCAGAAGGTTGCAAAAAGTTGCAGATCAAACCACTCTAGCTCAAAAGAAATTTTAATTTACATCAAAACCTTGAAGAAATGATTTCTATACGATAGTATCCTAGGATTCTATAGAGTTTACGTATTCAAATATTTTCTTGAACATAAATAAAACGAATATAAATATTAATTAATGCTACCACTAGTAACTATGGGTAGTTTTTCACCGGAGGCGGGAAAGTTGTTGAGCTACAATAACAAGTTCATAATATACTGTTAGTTTAAACGATTCAGAAGATGAAATAGAGTTTTTTGAACTTATATATCTTTTATTATGGTAATTTTATTTATGTTGAGGAAAATATTTAAATAAGTAAAGTCCATAGATACATCGTATATCTGATGTATCTATGGACTAGCTCATAGAATCCTAGGATAATATCGGATACAAACCATTTCTTCAAGGATTTGCTGTAAATTAGGTGTACTTTCACTTTAAAACTATTTCAAAACTTTTTTTTTTTTTTTTTTATTCAAGAATATAATGTTTAAGGCACACTGCTTAAGCTCTAAGATGCCAAGGGCTTTTACTAATTTAAAATTTACGACTAACTTAAAACTAGGGTTGTATCATTAAGTAATGTCATATTTGGGTCGCAGTGGTTGACTTTGGCAGATCCAGCCTTCATGTGGTGATCGGCCGGTGATCTGAATATTTCATGAGAGTCTTCCATATGGCGTTGGTGAATATTCATGTTGGCCGCATTCTTCGGTCCGTGTGGGTCCGCGGGAAACACCCCCAGGTTACGAATACCCGGCGGGTGGCCCGCATGCTGTTGATAAGTTTCCGTGGGCGATGATGGTGTTGTTACAGAAGAAAATGAAAAAAAAAGATAGCGAAGTAAATATTGCGGAAAACGAAGTAAAATGGGGATATGGGAATGAAATGACTAAAACGACAGAGATCTAATTAGTTGACATCGAGATGGTGAAAAGACGGGGAGGGGGGAAGCGAAGGTTAGTGACAGCAAAAAGATCTTGTTAGTTCCGATGAAGATGGTGGACAGATGAGGAATCGGGATAATCGGCGGAAGTTAGTGTCGAACCTGCAGTTGAGAAATAATTCTTAGCCACAGTTGAAACAACGTCGATAAATAGGAGGAACTTTCTAAGCCAGATGTAACAGATTACACTTGTATATTAATGTGTTTGAGAAACTGGTATATGAGAAGCATATATGAACTATCCCGACTCGCCAACACATCCCGAACCGGAACCTCAGGCGGTCTACCTCGGGCCCTGAGGGATTCCAGTAGCTTCGACCTGGCGTCGCGATACTCTACGCACGACCACACGACATGCTCGATGTCCTGATAACCGCCGCCACAGGTGCAGAGCCCGTTCTCCACGATCCCGATACGCCGGAGATGTGCGTTGAATGTATAGTGATTTGACATGAGTCGTGGCATAACGCGAATGAAATCACGACTCACGTTCATCCCCTTGAACCAAGGTTTCGTCGATACCTTAGGGATAATGGAGTGTAGCCATCGTCCCAGTTCGTCATTGCTCCATGAAGTTTGCCAACTTTCGAGAGTTTTCTGACGAGAGATACTGAAAAATTCATTGAAGCAGATTGGTCTTTCATAAATATCACCTTCTAATGCGCCCACTTTAGCCAATGAGTCTGCCTTTTCATTGCCCGGAATGGAACAATGCGAAGGGACCCAGACTAACGATATTAAATAAGACCGTTCAGATAAAGTACTCAAATGTTCCCGTATTTTCCCCAGGAAATATGGGGGACACTTTCCTGGCTTCATTGCCCGGAGAGCTTCTATTGAGCTTAGACTGTCCGTGACAATGAAGTAATGGTCTTTGGGCAAGGTTTCAATGATCTCGAGGGTGTACTGAATAGCAGCTAATTCTGCGACGTAAACTGAAACCGGATCACTGAGTTTGTAAGAAGCGGTGATGTTTTGATTGAAGATGCCGAAGCCTGTGGACTTGTTAATGTTTGATCCGTCAGTGTAAAACACCTTTTCACAGTTGACTGTTCTAAATTTATTATAAAAAATATTTGGGGCCACTTGAGGGCGCACGTGAGCCGGAATTCCACGAATTTCTTCTCTCATGGATGTGTCGAAAAACACAGTAGAATCAGAAGTATCCAAGAAATGAGCACGGTTGGAAACAAACGAAGAAGGATTAATATTCTGAGCCATGTAATCAAAATACAAGGACATAGAACGGGTTTGAGAATTAAGCTCAACTAACCTTTCGAAATTTTCAATCACCAGAGGATTCAAAATGTCGCATCGAATGAGCAAACGATATGAGAGATCCCAGAACCGGTTTTTCAATGGGAGAACACCCGCCAGCACTTCGAGGCTCATCGTATGAGTCGATTGCATGCAACCCAAGGCAATACGCAAACAACGATACTGAATTCTTTCCAGCATGATGAAATGAGTGTTCGCCGCGGATCGGAAGCAAAAGCATCCGTATTCCATCACGGACAATATCGTTGTTTGGTACAGCCTGATCAGGTCTCCTGGATGGGCACCCCACCACGACCCGGTTATTGTACGAAGAAAGTTGATTCTTTGTTGGCATTTTCTTTTCAGATACCTAATGTGACATCCCCAGGTGCCTTTGGAGTCGAACCAGACCCCGAGATATTTAAATGTGAAGACCTGAGCTATGGTTTCACCCCCTAGTTGAAGCTGTAATTGTGCTGGTTCTCGCTTTCTCGAAAATACAACCAGCTCAGTTTTCTCCGTAGAGAACTCGATACCCATTTGAAGAGCCCATGTGGATAAGTTGGCAAGAGTATCTTGTAACGGCCCTTGCAGATCGCCAGCTTTGGGTCCTATAATAGACACAA
This sequence comes from Malaya genurostris, assembly GCF_030247185.1. Classification (NCBI taxonomy): domain Eukaryota; kingdom Metazoa; phylum Arthropoda; class Insecta; order Diptera; family Culicidae; genus Malaya; species Malaya genurostris. The sequence continues at coordinate 41,037,783 of NC_080572.1, read as the reverse complement.
CGCTGTCATCGGCAAGTTGTCTTAGCGTGCAAGATGTGTTGATACATTTATCGATGTCGTTTACGTAAAAATTGTATAGAAGGGGGCTTAAGCATGAGCCCTGAGGAAGACCCATGTAACTGAATCGTATTGTCGACAAATCACCATGCGCGAAATACATGTGTTTCTCAGACAATAGATTATGTAAAAAGTTGTTCAAAACTGGCGAAAGACCATGCTGATGCAGCTTCTCAGATAAGATATTTATAGAAACTGAGTCAAAAGCCCCCTTAATGTCTAGGAAAACTGACGCCATTTGTTCTTTACGAGCAAATGCCATTTGAATTTCTGTTGAGAGCAACGCAAGACAATCGTTCGTTCCTTTACCCCTGCGGAAACCAAATTGTGTATCTGAAAGTAAGCCATTAGTTTCGACCCAATTGTCTAGACGGAAGAGAATCATTTTTTCGAACAATTTCCGGATACAGGAAAGCATAGCAATCGGCCGATACGAATTGTGATCGGAGGCTGATTTTCCTGGTTTTTGAATGGCGATCACTTTCACTTGTCTCCAGTCATGTGGAACAATGTTGTCCTCAAGGAACTTATTGAATAAACTCAACAAGCGCCTTTTGGCGGGGTCTGGCAGATTTTTCAACAAGTTGAATTTTATTCTGTCTAATCCCGGGGCTTTATTGTTACATGACAAGAGTGCAAGTGAGAGCTCTACCATCGAAAACGGTGTTTCGTTTGTATTTGGTGTCGCGGCGCGGGTGATCTTCTGTTCCGGAACAGAGTCTGGGCATACTTTTTTAGCGAAATCGAATATCCAGCGGTTGGAATATTCCTCGCTTTCATTCGTGGTGTTATGATTGCGCATTCGTCGGGCTGTGTTCCAAAGAGTACTCATAGATGTTTCTTTCGTTAAGCCGTCTATAAACCGACGCCAGTAACCGCGTTTCTTGGCTCTAATCAAGTTCTTAGTTTTAACGTCTAACGCCGCGTAATTCCGGTAATTATCAGGTGTTCCATTTTTTCTGAATATTTTATACGCGGAGGCTCTCTCCGCGTTTAAATTTGTGCACTCTTTGTCCCACCACGGGTTGGGAGGACGGATGTTAGTTTTCGCGCCGGGTACACGTTTCGTCTGAGCTTGAGTCGCGGTGTCGAGAATCAAGCCAGCCAAAAACGTGTACTCTTCCTCCGGAGGAAGTTGTTGAGTTCTTTCAAGTTTCTCAGATATCGAGGTCGCATAGCTATTCCAATCAATATTTCGTGTGAGATCATACGAAACATTGATTGTCTTCGATGGTTTTGAGCCGCTGGTGATTGATATTACGATCGGTAGATGATCGCTACCGTGGGGATCAGGAATTACCTCCCACGTGCAATCCAACCGTAGCGATGTCGAGCAAAGGGATAAATCCAGCGCACTTGGTCTTGCTGGTGGTGCAGGAATCCGTGTCATTTCTCCCGTATTCAAGATTGCCATATTGAAGTTGTCGCAGATATCATGGATCATAGTTGATCTGTTATCATCGTGAAGACAGCCCCATCCCGTACCGTGTGAGTTAAAGTCTCCTAAAACCAACGTCGGTACAGGAAGGAGCTCTACGATATCACTGAGCCACCGATGCCCAACCGAGGCTCTTGGGGGAATGTAGATGGAAGCAATGCAAAGGTCCTTACCTTTGATTGTAACATGACATGCGACAACTTCAATACCTGGTATCGAGGGGAGGTTAATGCGATAGAAAGAATAGCACTTTTTGATCCCCAAAAGTACTCCTCCATAGGGATTATCTCGATCCAGACGAATAATGTTAAAATCGTGAAAGTTTAAGAATATTTCAGAAGTTAGCCAAGTTTCGCACAATGCAAATGCGTCACATTTCAGAATGTTTACTAGAAATTTAAATGAATCTATTTTTGGGATAATACTTCTGCAATTCCACTGTAAAACAGTGATTAGATCCGTGACCTCGGTGGATGATTTAGCCATCGAAAGATACAATCGCTGAAAGAAGGGGCCAATTTGCAGTCAACTGCTTCAAATATGTTTTTACTGTTGGCATGAAAGCAATTAAAATGCTTCTAAGAGGGTCTGAAATATTGAAAGTTGTAAAAATCCAGTCCACAACATCAGAGAACTTTATAAGTCCAGCACCTAGTTGGTTCTCTGGTGGATTTTCAGGGACGCTTGGGGATTTTTTAGTCCCTGGAAGCGGTGGGAATTCCATCTCGGAATTGAGTTTTCCGAGACCAGGAGCTTTTTGCTTCGGTGATTTTTCCCGATTCCCGTTAGCTGTAACTTTTCGAAGCCCTTCGGAAGACACCTTCGAACCCTTACTAGGTAGCTTATGAGAAGATTTATTCATTCTTTTCCTACAGCTACGAGGGACCGCTGAAGATGGACCTTCCAAAGGGTCGTCAGAATCGCTCTCGTCAGTTGACAAGCAGGCATATGGATTCGTTGCCTGTCTAGGAGGGGTGGCACTCTTAACCATCTCGGCAAAGGAACGCTTGGAGTGTTCCTTCAGGGAACGCTTCATCCGATCTCCTCGCAGTTTGTAAGCGGGACAGTCAGAGAGGTCATGCGGACCCTCCTTACAGTAGAGACACTTTTCAGCATCCTTACCGCAAGAGCCGTCCGCATGAGCTTCCCCACAGTTAGCACAACGTGGCTTATTGCTGCAATGAGTAGCTGTATGCCCCAGTTGTTTGCAATTGGTACAATTCATTATCCGGGGTACAAATAAACGAACAGGCAAACGAACCCGGTCCAAGAGGATGTAGTTGGGCAATGCCGAGCCGGCGAAGGTCACACGATAAGAGTCTGATTGGGGATAAGACTTTGTTCCATCCCCGGCGATCGATACTGAATGCAATCGCTTGCAATCCAGTATCTTGACATTCCTAAGTGAGGGGTCTTTAAAACAACCCGCCCCGTACTTAAGAATATCCTCGCAAGTCAAACTCGAATCGGTGACCACACCGTCGATTTCGACTTCACGAGCTGGCACGTAGACGCGGTACTCCAGCGTAAAAGGATCATTTTGAACAAGCTCATTAGCCTGTTTTGAGCTGGTAAACAGGACCCTGAGCTTGTCTGGCCGTATTCTATCTATACTTTTTATGGTATTATATCGCGAATTCAGGTCCCGCGATATTTTTAAAATATTCAGTTTTTTTTCCTTTGATTTGGTCCGGAAATAGACCGCGTAAGGCCCGGCCGGTAGTGCGAGCCCATCAGGATAGCTCTTTATGCGGGACTTTTTACTGACAAGGGAAGTCTCCATTTGAACATCGGGAGCGGGGGGGGGGCAGGTTTTAAATTAGACATAGCGGAACTACTTCCGCGCAAAAACAAATGATTCGGGGGGAAATATAATGGTCAAATAAAGAAATAAAAATAAACGAAGTAAAGGTACTTAACAAAGATCCAACGGGGGACACCAAGCTGGACTTCGTCGATCGGCGTATCGCCGCTTTGATGATGTGCAAAAAACCTCCGAGAGGAAAAGGCACACTTATTTATAATCCTCACACAATGGCCGCTTGTTTATAATCCTCACACTTGGCCTTGATCGGCGAAACAATAATCGGCTAACGGTACCGTTTCGATCGACCGCTCGCAATAAGGCACTGTTCTATTATATAATACGAAAAAAAAACCTATCAGAGGAAAAAGCACTATTGTCTATCACACAATATCGTCCGACCACTTTATCACACACACACAACTGGTTTTCAATGCTTTCGCAGTAAATCCAAATCACGTCCGTTCGCTCGGAAGGTTGAAACGGCAATGATATTTCAAAACTTGTCATGGAGCTTCAAAGTTCCCTATAATTTTACGTATTCTTGCAGAATCTAATACTTTGTTGAACATACCATTTCTCTAGAATTAATGTGAAAAAAGTTAGAACAAGAAAACTGATTTTTCGAAGCCTTTCAGTAATACTATCGAATAATGAGCTAACGGTTATAGTTGGCTCAATGTTTTTTTCAGCATAATTACCAGAAATTGCGATGGCTGCTGTTGGCTTGCGCCAACGTTTGATGAAAGCAAGTACTCAACTGATACTTACTGGAATACTTGCATCTCTTGGAGCACCACAGGGAGGACGGCGAACGATTTGTTTAATAACTTTCAGTAAGGTGCATCTGAATTATATCGAAGAACTCTTTGCAGGGGTTGCAACGACTGTACTGAAGCATTAAAACAATATCGATCGAAGAAAGGAACTGGAACTGGAAGAAATCGAAAGCAAGCGGAAGACAAAACCGCTCTGGCCAAGAGCGTTTCCACAGGCAGTCACTTGTGTCCTGGCTGTAGACCGTTCGAAAGCACCAGAAGAATTGTTCGGATGAATGATTAGTTCACTTGCTTTTGCCTTTAATGTTTTCTATTCGAAGGTTAAAAAAATACTGATTTTACATCTATTGAAAATGTGTATTTATAGCTGAATCGGTTGCATTGTCTTATGTATCCTGGCTTCCCATTGGTTGCAGTGGGAGAATGAGCGGGAGTGATGGTATTGCTATTTGTTGCTTTGCGTAGTTAACGGGCGCGAGACGCGGCATTTCTCTCCACTGAATGGACCATTTCCGAACGTTCCTTATTGATGCGTTGATGTGTGAGTGAACTGAATGAAAGGTTGACGCTTCGCTGTTGCAAATGAAAGGTTGACGCTTTGCTTGTTACGAATGATAGGTTGACGCTTCGCTGTTGCGAACAGCTGCAATGTTGTCGAAGACGAAAACTCTCTATCTGCCTATAGTAAAAAGTTAATTTTTCTTTTTGTCTTTGCACACGGGCTGGAACATGGTCGTTTATTTCCGTGAAACCACGTCAATAATCCTTACAACTTTGCAGAAGACACCAATAAGGTAAAGCTTACGATAGGGCCGCCAAATAATTAAAGGCATGACATTGCAGTTTTGGACCACTGTGCACTGTGCAATTAAATATGAAGAAAATACTCTTACACTAAAATATAGATAGCTCTGTTAAAAATGTTAAAAATGGACGGCTTTTAATAATTGACGGCTTTTAAAAGCTTGTTTAATATTTACTGTTGTTCAGAATTTGAGTCCCTAAACATCACAAGGCCAATTGTGACAGATATTGTCGAAAAACTGCAATTTTCTACATAAAAGTTTGGATAACTTGGAAAGCAATCATAAAATCTAAATACATTAACAATGACGTAAACACTTCTTGGAACATTTTTTATTTGCAACCAGTTTGGTCAAAATCGGTCCAGTATAAAGTGAGAAACACGCCTCTTAATTTTGCACACTTTTTTGTGTATGTACACACACAGACATTTTCACTTTTCATCGATCTGAATCGATAAGTATATGACACTCAGCCCTCAGGGCCTCGGAAAAGTATTCCAAAGTTTGAGCCAATGCTATAACTTTTTTTTTTATATTTATAAAAAAGGTAAAAAGTCAAAAACAAATGCAATAAGAAAAATGTATTTTGATGTGATTGAACGATTCGATTTTCCAGGTTGACCAGAAAATCGAATTCTTAGGTGTTCAAAATTATGAAAAATTTTCATTGAAAAAAATCGAAAATTTTCAGATGAAAAGGAATCGTTTTTGTACGAGCAATTCCAGGAATGAGTAGTCGAAAAAGGGACAAAATCAGAATCGACCTTCTCCGATTTGGATGAAACTTTGCACATGATTTCAGTATGGCAAACCATAAGTTTCGAACCGGTGGAGAGGTCAATCTGACTCACGACTGATTTTTTAAAAAGGGCGTATGTATTTTTGCATTTCACAAAAATTGCCTTTTTCAAATCGGAAACCGTAAATTGTACAAAAAATGGCGTTAAGGAAGAAGTTGTGGGGAATCGATTGATTTTTTAAGCGCCAACTTTATACATAATCTCTTAAGGTGAACACTAACTATGTGTAAACTACACATTTCTAGCAAAAATCAAACGCATGAGCAAGTGATAATAACACTCTTGAGAAGAAAACTGACAGATAGAATATCAAGTTACCTGTCATACCGCTCAATTTATTTGCCAATAAAAATCCTCGCTTTATTCCAGCGGCAACCGATTCAAACCTTGATAAAACCCACAATCTCAATAGGCAGAAAAATTGCAATGCAGCAAATCATCGTCGCGCTCATTTGCAAGGGCGGCATCGGCGCGACATTTCTCGCCTTCGCACTTTGTTATTTTTTTTTCTCTCGATTTACTTGTAGCGAATGCACGCCAACCTCTGATTCACGAGTGTCTTTAGGCCTCCCGGGAAACGGCACCAGCCATCAGCCGAAGCCAGCGACAAGCGTTCAGCATTTGTGAAACAAGGTGTTTCTTTCAGTTGCAATTGGCGACAAGCAAGGTTTCTACTAATGCTCACCAGTTACCACGTTGTCCGGTGAGTGTACCGCGTGTTCTGGCCGAGTGGCTACTGGCATGCGGAATCGGTACCAACGCAGCGAGTGCTGAACAAATACAACAATTGCAATTACTCAAAAGAATTGTGTCCACCAACTGGTACGATCCCCACCGGTCTGCAAAGGCCTGCAATTCCCCCGAGCTGCATCGTGCTTCGAAAAGTGTCGATTGTCGAGCGAAATTCCTTCAATCAAGACCACGCGCAAAGGATGATATCCCACGCTTCGGACGGAAAGTTGGCTGTTCGCTCGTACAGAGCTTGTCTCGATGGACGTCGAACAAAAAAAGGTGTGAATGAGAACCTCTACAAACGGGACATGCGGATACTCGGAGGCTCGGCGGCTCGGAAGCGTAAATCGAAAAGCAATGTCCAATAAATTTATATTTATTGCTACGTCGATTTACACTTTGTCTTTCGGGTCTTTCATTCCGTTGGCAACCGTTTTCCCAGAAGATGCCGTGTAATCCCCCCAGGTTACTACTGACAGTTTCTCTCCGGCAAAGTCAGTGCTAATTTTTGCTGCTTAGCTGTGGAATAGCAGCAGTGACAACCGAAATAACGTCTATTAATCAGCCGGTAGTCTCACGTGTCGCTTTGTTCTCAGGATCGGTATATTTCAGCTTGATACTCTGCGAATATATGGCGTAATTCACTTTAATCCCGTCCAACCTCCCAAGCCACGATTGGATAGACAAATCCCATGACAATTAATTTCACTCCTGTGCCGAACGCGGCTCACCTGCTGCCACACAAGGGCTTCGTTGTTTTTAGCTCTGTTTGTTCAGCAGTAGCTTTCCAGTCGCTTTTATTCCTAGTATGAAGGACCAACCACCGGTGATGACAAAGTTAAACGCCCATCTGAGGCGCGTTGCCATGTGAAACGTGTTTGCGTCACTTCCATCAGCTTCATTTGTTCTGGCATCTGTGCTCTGATAGCAGAAAACAAACCACTGCAGCACTGATGTCGCCTGTCATTAGCTACCAACCAGGGACAGCACGGTTTTCTGTCTGGATGTGTTTATTCTTTTCTTAACTTGACGGAAGCAGCACCGACGACCGACGGGTCGTGTCGGTATAAAATTAAGCAAACAGCTAATTCCTGTCGACACCCACCGCGCATCCGATCGTCTGACAAAAGCCAAAGCAAAGATGTTCCGGTCCATCACGTGACAGTATTTGATGTGGTGCTGAAAACCACACATTCTACGCTTATGGGCGAGGTATTTGATCCTTTGTTTCTGGATGCTGAAATCCACATATTGTGGGAGTCGATCAACCGTGGTGATTGTTCTACTGAATGCCTGTTTGCATAAATGTTGAGTGGGAGTTTATTTTGTGTAACAATGAGCAGCATTTGTGTTTGGCGTGCTTTGAAGTGAATTAATTTAATTAGTTATCCGCTGAAATATGCTTCTCAGAGCGCAGTTTCATGTCTGAACTCGAAATAATACAACCGCAGCTCGAACTCGATTATCCGAGCACATCCAAAAACAGTTTTACAATCGAATACCAGTTTTTCTACATTATTACATTGGTTTATGCTTGTTTTCACAAACGAATTAAGCGTTTTAAGGCGAAAGCAGCTTATTTCACCACCTCAAAAACTTCAGTGAACGGCCAAAGAGGTTAAAGTCTGGGTAAAATAAACTATCATCATTTTTGAGAATTTTTTTCAGAGTTATCGGGCAACGAAATAAATTTAAAATTTTTGCATGATAAAAAGCACCATTCGAACAACATTTTGTAATTTTTTTGTGGTAAAATATTCAGAAATAAGTCGATGAAGAGGTATTTTTGGGAACGCTTCTTAAAAATCATGACTTGCGGTGTCCACTGTATCTCAGCGCACACTGATAAGAAGTCAACAAATCAGAGCAGCGTAGATAGAGTTGATGTTTTTCTAGACCCCACCGTTTCTGTTTTTTTTTATTTTTTTTTATTTTTGGTGGTTGTTCAAAGTGAAAACTAAGATTTTTCACGAAAAAAATCACCATTTTGTAGCTGTAAAACCTCTCTAAAGTAAAAAATAAAGAAAAGGAAAACATTGGGGTCTGGTTTTTTATATGTAGAAAGCGTGTGCAAAATTTGAAAAAAATTGGTTCAGTAGTTTTTGAATGACGATGGATACGGACTTTCAAAACCTACTTTTGAGAAAAGCGCGTTCAAAGTTTTTTGTCTATAAAATCAATGGAAAAAATTTATTACTCAAGGGAGCTCGTAGGGTCTAACATTTTCACAAAATCATATTTTTTCTTTTGTATTCTTTTATAATCTAACATTTCAAAAATGTTTTGTCAAGTTTTTGAGTCGATCGAAGCAGAAATCTTGGACCTGTGTGCCGAGCTCTTACTTCTTCGCAATATGAGATAAGCATAGATAACGGCTTATAACTTGCCGAGTTTTTCTCCGATGGTCTTGAAAATTTCACATAATGTTTTACTATGAGAAAATACAAAGAAAATAATAAATGATTTTTCAAAAGTGTTAGATTATATCCGCCTTTAATTTAGTTCAACAGAATCCACCTCATTGAGATTGCTTTTGCTTTTGCTTTTGCTTTTGCTTTTGCTTTTGCTTTTGCTTCTGCTTTTGCTTTTGCTTTTGCTTTTGCTTTTGCTTTTGCTTTTGCTTTTGCTTTTGCTTTTGCTTTTGCTTTTGCTTTTGCTTTTGCTTTTGCTTTTGCTTTTGCTTTTGCTTTTGCTTTTGCTTTTGCTTTTGCTTTTGCTTTTGCTTTTGCTTTTGCTTTTGCTTTTGCTTTTGCTTTTGCTTTTGCTTTTGCTTTTGCTTTTGCTTTTGCTTTTGCTTTTGCTTTTGCTTTTGCTTTTGCTTTTGCTTTTGCTTTTGCTTTTGCTTTTGCTTTTGCTTTTGCTTTTGCTTTTGCTTTTGCTTTTGCTTTTGCTTTTGCTTTTGCTTTTGCTTTTGCTTTTGCTTTTGCTTTTGCTTTTGCTTTTGCTTTTGCTTTTGCTTTTGCTTTTGCTTTTGCTTTTGCTTTTGCTTTTGCTTTTGCTTTTGCTTTTGCTTTTGCTTTTGCTTTTGCTTTTGCTTTTGCTTTTGCTTTTGCTTTTGCTTTTGCTTTTGCTTTTGCTTTTGCTTTTGCTTTTGCTTTTGCTTTTGCTTTTGCTTTTGCTTTTGCTTTTGCTTTTGCTTTTGCTTTTGCTTTTGCTTTTGCTTTTGCTTTTGCTTTTGCTTTTGCTTTTGCTTTTGCTTTTGCTTTTGCTTTTGCTTTTGCTTTTGCTTTTGCTTTTGCTTTTGCTTTTGTTTTTGCTTTTGCTTTTGCTTTTGCTTTTGCTTTTGCTTTTGCTTTTGCTTTTGAGCAATTCCAGAAATGCTTAGCAGATCATCAGACTCGACCTTCTCCGATTTGGATGAAACTTTGCACATGACTTCAGTATGGCAAACCATAAGTTTTTGAACTGATGGAGGGGTCAATCCGACTCACGACTGATTTTTAAAAAGGGCGTATGTATTTTTGCATTTCACAAAAATTGCCTTTTTCAAATCGTTGTAACTCGGAAACCGTTAATTGTACAAAAATGGCGTTCAAAGAGAAGTTGTAGGGAATCGATTGGGCACTCTGAAAAATTTTTCACGCTGAAAAATTTTTTTCAAAAGGCACGGATGGGATAGCCATCAATCTGTAGGTTTTAATAACAGCTTTAAAATAAAAATTATTAAAAAAAATTAAAACCCTGATTTTTTTTATTTAACTTTTTCGGATTATTTTGTAATTATTGAGAAAAAAATCAAAAATTTTATTCAGTGTATTTTTTTTTTCAGAGTGCCCAATCGATTCCCTACAACATCTTCCTGAACACCATTTTTGTACAATTAACGGTTTCCGAGTTACAACGATTTGAAAAAGGCAATTTTTGTGAAATGCAAAAATACATACGCCCTTTTTAAAAATCAGTCGTGAGTCGGATTGACCTCTCCATCAGTTCGAAACTTATGGTTTGACACCTGAAGCCATGTGCAAAGTTTCATCCAAATCGGAAAAGGTCGATTCTGATTTTGTCACTTTTTCATCTACTCATTCCTGGAATTGTTCTTTAGCTTTTGCTTTTGCTTTTAAGGGGTGAGGTCAGTAATTTTTTTAAATTTTCATGGAAACGGTGCAGAATATACAAGAACCAACCTGACAATGTCTTCGAAATTTAGTTGAGAATATTCTGTGAAATTTTTAGAATGATTCATTGAGTTTAGCGGTCGTGTTGTATTTTTTTCTGACTGAAGAACTGCTGAAAATTGGAACGCTCGGAAATGCATACCTCTACTTGTTCATCGAATATCTCGGCTTTGAAGGCTTGTATCATAAATTTACCGTGACAAAGTCTAGATAATTTAGTTTAGATGCGATTAGTACATAAAAGCATATATGTTATCGCGATAAAAATAAAGTCTTGTATTTTTCTGTGAAACAAAGTCAGTTTCAATGCATCCGCCATTTTTTTCGCTTTGATTTCCTGATAACATCCTGAAAAAGGAGAGAGAAATAAAATTGGCTCGACAAGGCTGCCAAACACACAGACAGTCAATCTTTGTGAAAGTTGAATATTTTTTCATTGTTCATTGGAATTCATGTAATGTCCAACCCATACCATAGATTAATGTGATAAAACTTTTCATCAAAATAATAAAATGTATGCTGGCAACCCGGTACAGTTTGCTCATATACGAGAGAGTACAAGAGAAATACGATGCGCAAAGAGAATTGATCGCGCCACGTGGTCGATTTAAAACACAACACGGGGCCCTCTGTCCTCAGACCTTAAGGTTGAATTTAAGAGTAAAATTAAATTAGAAGCATTCGCTTCGAGATTTCGTGTCCCTAGAAGAGCATTATTGCAAAATTTTTATACTTTTTTATGCGTTATTGCTTTTTAGAGTCGAAACAGAGATATTGTATTTGAGTTGATCGAAACTCGTTAATTGAAAGCTAAGTAATCGGCAAAATAGCATAGCGAATCTACTAATGAGATGACTATTGGTACAATAGCCCTATTTGTGACCAAGTTTGCTTCACGATTGACGTTTTATTTAATTTGATGATTCTCTACTGCCTTTCCAGTTCTTCTATTTCATGCAGAGTTCATACAGCCTTAAGTTTATCCGATTCAGCATCAGCGTGGTTTCCGAAATGCGCTAGCGTTAGTGTTTCCGGTCTGTAGTCAGCATTCGCGGGTTCATCAATGCCTTTTCTTTCCGGTTATCGCGAGACTTTCAGAACCATTATTTCAAATAATTCAAATTTTCTTCGGTTATCTTTTTTAAAATATGAGAGAGCTGGAATTGTTTTTTTTTTCATATTCAACTTTATGCCAAACACGTAAACAAAAAACGGGTTTCAATACAAATGGACTATGAAGTGTATCAATTTACTAGTTCAATTTTTAACACTTCTTGACGAGACACTGAATTCGATTGTGGAATGCAAAAGTACACATTATGTTGTGTAGCACAATGATGTACTGAAAATTCTCCTTCGCTTGTTGTGCAAGCAATGTCACACCTGAGACAGTGTTCTTTAATACTGAGTATAAAATTGTCAAGCGGAATAAAGCCTGAGAGTTTCGATAAAGTTCTTAGAACACATCAACCGAAAAGCTACCCGCACCTTACCTGACAGGAGCTCGATGAAAATTGCATCTTGTCTCCCCCAGCTCGAGCGCTCGATGTTATCTTTCCGGGTCCATTTCTTATTCGATTTTCATCAAATTTTAGAACTCTGAGGAAGATGCAGAAGGTTTATAAGAACAGAGAATATCCTGCAGCCTGGAAAGGATGGACGCTGCAATGTACCACTAAGCTCGTTAGACATGAGCCAATGCACCAACTCATGTGAAATTCAACCTTATACTCCCGAAAGATCATTGAAACATTGTATTGGGTTAATAGGGTTTTACTTTGACTAGTGATTCACTATCCACAATGTTACGACAAAACCCTATCCCGGCTGGATTGATCTCATTCTAATGCTACGCTACATCGCAACAAGGAAACGCATTCACAGCTCGCCAATTTACATCCTACGCTGAAGACAAAATCGATGCAGAGGCGAATGGTGCATGTTAGCAATCACCTTGATATTATTGAAAACGAATAGGTGTTGTTTCAAGTATAGCATAAACCGTCCTGTCGTCTCATTCCGGTGCAGCAGCGATCTTCCTCGCGACGTTAAAGTAATCATCGTGGGACGCATAAAAAGTGACTGTCAAATCCAGTAACGGTGGGACGTTATGCTAGACGCAACGCGCGACTGCTGGCTGCCATGGAAATTATCGACACATGAAAACCTGTATTTAAATTCGAAATTAATAAGCATAATAATTTCCCTAGCGATATCGCAGCTAAAGAGGACTCGATAAAACATCAACAACGTTACCAACGGCGCAGACTTGTGTCACTCCGTTGCAAGTGCTTTTTGCAATTGGGCTTGGTGAAATTGTCCTGCTCTTCGGGTCTTCGTCTGAGCAGCGAAGTTGCCAGACTGTGTGGGATTTGCGTCGTCGAATGGCAGACGAGACGCTCGTTACGGCGATGATGTTTGTGCGATCAACTTGTCTCTGTACTTAGTTTTATCATCGCGTCTCATATTAGCGCCATGAACTGCAACTATTCGAATTAATAAAAAATTAGACATTATGCGAGCTACGGACAAATGACAGTAAGACGGTGGCTAAGAGAAAATCTTATGATCACCTCACTGCTTCGACGCTTTCCAATTCCGCGAGATCACATTTTTCAACCGTCCGAGTATGGCGCCTCGTGCTGCTGCCTGCGATCTGCGAACTCGCACAACCAGATTGCGATCGACTGTACAGTCAGCGACAGTCAATAAATGATCTGGAGACGCGTGGAGAACTGATAAAAGTGCATATCTCGAAAATGGCACCATACATGGGACGACTTGTGAAACAGAAAATGCGTAGTTGAAGTCACTGGCCAGACAGAAAAAATTTGTTTGCCGTAGAACCGGAACGGTTGAAAATCAGGAATGCAATTTAAACGCCATATTCCGATCAACTGATACGATTTGCGCTGAGACGTGTCGTTGTTGTTGTTTGGTGAGAAATCGAAACTTCAGCACTACCGGGCATGTCTTGAAGGCAAGCAGCTGGTGCGCCACCAAACTGATGCAGGGAACTATCTCCGGCAGCGAAAGTCGTGAACGCATCCCACGGTGTGTAGGCTAAAGTTATATCGGTCGAGCTGTGCGGCCTTCAAGACTTTTCCGTCCAACCGAATTGCACCTAGGATCGTGGTTACCCTCGAAACTGAGACGCTCCCGACTTCGGTGCGAATCGTTGTCGCTGGTCAGTAATATCTAGTTAGAACGTTTCATTGCACTTACTAACCAGAGGACTTAGAAGGGGGGAGGGGGGGGGGACCAATTTTGGCGATAAATTTACATCTCTCTAGTTTAGTTAAGTTCTGTTCAAAATATCGGGCTGACAAACGAAAATCTTTTTATTTGAAAGACGTTTTGGAGGTGAAAACGGGATAGAAATCGATGGATTTATTGTGATAGAACCTTGAATCGCTTTGGGACCGTTCATAAACAACGTAGACTCACATGGGGGAGGGGGGGTTTTGCCTAAAGTCTACGTAGTCTCATAATTTTTTTTTTGATTTTTCAAGCAATTTACTTAGTTTAATTAGCCGGCCTCGCTTTTCCTTCGATTGATCAAAAAGACAGTTGAAATTGCGTATTCAACCAAATGCATGATGCTTAAGAGAAGAATTGCAATTTGTAACGTCGAATAACCTTGACAGACTGACTAAAAACGACGTCGACTGTAATCTGTACTGTGAAAGTGATTATAAAATGAAATACTCCGTAGTTCTACGACCAAGTAGAAGTATACTCAAAGACAGGCGACTCTATTGTTTTTTCTTTCATTCTTCTATTCCCTATCGAAGTGAAAAAAAATGAAAGTACTAACATAAACATAAATTGAAAAAGCTCATTATTCCTTGCAAAAAGTCATCGGACTTTAATTTTATTGTAGTAAACGAATAAATTTCAATTTTTATGCATTCCGATTATTATTTAGTCACATCGTCATCAAGCAGTGAAAGGATAAATGAAGATAGTGTCAATATCTTCTGCAATCCATGAGCGTTCTGATGACTGAAATCTACAGAGAATTTTAGAAATCGGTAAAGGACCGATGTTAGTAGGGTGACAAAATGATCAAAATTTATCACTCATCTATAACCGATCACGAATAAGAAAAAGAAATTAATTATGAAATAGCGAGGAAATCTAAAAAGTTATTCATATTTATGTTCTGACGTGAAGTAGTTGTCAGTGTGGTTTCTTCCAACCAAAAACGGATTTGAAAAATCAAAATGAGTGAAATTGCGAAAGTAAACATTTGCCTAAAAATACATCCTAGAGGTTGAAATCGAACCAACCAACTATTTCCATCCATAAACTAGTTTATTTTAATTTGCAATAATTATGGTTTTGGATTTATCGGTCTGTTAAATAAGAACGGCTGTTATATACTGCCCGACGTTTCGACCACTGGTTATGGTCTTTTTCAAGGGAAACTGTAAGTTCATTGGGTATGAAAGATATTACAAAAACGTGCTTAATCCACCTAGCAGTGAGATGATACCTTTTTTGTATCAATCCGCATGTGTTTTTTGCATGAATATTCTTCGGTGTTTCAGTTTTCTAATGTCCGTCGTTTTAAGTGGCAATTTGAGATTTTAATCACTCGTTACTCTGTAATATCAAAACTGCAAATCGCATCGAATTTGAATCTAGAAGTGTAACAATCGATTAAACATTCCATGATATGTCGAAGTAATTTCCACTTCAGAGTTTAGGGTAATTTAAGGTACTTCCAGAGTCGGTATTCAGGAACCAGCATAACCCAAACCGATTCGTGGGGCCATATGACGAATAAATTGCAATATTTTTAAGTCCAACGTTAAAGCTTTCCGGGATTGTCATCTTCTATATCATTTGAATTTTAAAAATTCATCATTCTACAATTCCAGAATCGGAAGTCAGAATTTGATAAAATTGGATTTATTTTGATTTGAACCTTTGTTTCAGAAATTCGATTTGGCTTTTTTGAGAAAACGATTGAGCTTTGAGAACCGATTCGATACTGGAACCGGAATTCGAAAATCGGTGTAGCCGAAGTCAGACAAATTCACCTGAGTAGCTGTATAGTATACATTTGTTTCAAAATGTTGTAAAATCAATGTAGACATCTTTGAGAAATCGTAGTGTGAATTAAATTTTTGGGTGCCTTCCTAAACGAAAAATGAATACAACCAAAAATGAAATAAGTTTATTTGGTTATCGATTATCCAAATCTGCTAACCCGATAAACCTGATTAATTTATGTGAAATAGACATTTTTATACTAATCCCCCTGTATCTCCGGAACCGGAAGTTGGATCTGACTGAAAAACAAGATGTTTTATAGAATCTTAAAACTTATCATTTGAATCTTAGATGATTCTTAGATTTCATTTGAATCTTAGATCGGTTCAGCCATCTACGAGAAAAATGAGTTACACAGTTTTAATTTCGTTTCACATATCATCCTGTAGTTCCGGATTAAGAGATCGGAACCAAACATAATTCAGGAACCTTGTTTGGGAGAAAACCGAAAAAAATGAGTGAAATTATTTGTCACAGATGCATTTGCTGATCTCGACGAACTGATTCGAATGGTATATGGCTGTTATGTTCTTCCAGCATTTATTGCTCTAAATAGTTTAAATCAATATAATTATGGAATTGCTTTCATCTCGAAAATTCTGCCATCATCTGGTTTACATATGGCATATTCGAATGATTATGTTGCCAAAACCGAACCGTGCTAAAATCGGTCCGAGGCAAAATAACATGCTGTACACAGTCTTTAGGGTACTTAGAAACAATTGTATGTAACAGTATAAAAAATCGTGTTTTAGGTTGCTCCAAAGCATTTCTTTGCCAGACAGCACTCAAAACTTCTACTGTTGGAATAGGGGAAAAAGTCGCTTACACAAAAATTTCGATATCTCCGTTAAAAATGGACGGATTTTATCAATGTATGGCTTGTTGGATAGGTATTACCGTGCGGAATCAAAGTCTGAAAATATATTCTGTTTTCAAGGTCAATTGTGACAGATACTCTCAAAAAACTGAAAATTTTGACATAAAATTTCGTATAACTCAAAAAGTAAACATCCGATCTCAAAACCATTCAATAGCGTTCTGGGTGACGGGGAGACGTTTCATTTGCGACTAGTTTGATCAAAATCGGACCAGCCATCTCTGAGATCTCGACCTCTTAGTTGACAACACACATACAGACACACACACACACACACACACACACACACACACACACACACACACACACACACACACACACACACACACACACACACACACACACACACACACACACACACACACACACACACGGACATTTGCTCAGTTCGTCGAGCTGAATCGATTGGTATATGACATTCGGCCCTCCGGGCCTCGGAACATTTTTCTAAAGTTTGAGCGAATTCTATACCTATTTTTTATATTTATAAAAAAAAAATAAAACGCAAAATTTCAATTTTTAATAAATTATATTATTATCGCCTTCAAAGTACTCTCCTCCTGCGGCAATACATGCATGCCAACGCTTGATCCAATTTTCCATACAAGTTTTATAGGCCGCCGAAGGTATGGCCTTCAGTTCACGCAGCGAGTTCTCTTTTATGGTCTCTGTGGTCTCAAAACGCGTTCCCCGCAATAGCAATTTGAGTCTGGAGAAGAGGAAAAAGTCACACGTCACATATCTGGAGAGTACGGTGCTTGGTTGATGATATTGGTTGAGTTTTTGGCCAAAAACTGCGACACAACCAACGCTGTTTTTGAATGAAATTCAGTTTTTTTGGCACCAGCCGAGAAGCGACGCGTTTCAAATCCAAAACATCAGTTAAAATGTGTTCGGCTGATCCATAAGAGATGCCCAACAACACAGCAATCTCTCTAATCGGTACAGAACGATTTTGCAACACGATTTGCTTCGCCGATTCAATGTTTTCTTCAGTAACAGATGTTGTTGGGCGGCCAGGGATCTCATCATGATCCAAGCTTGTACGACCACCTATGAAGCGTTTATACCACTCGTATGCTTGTGTTCTTCCTAGACACGATTCACCAAAGGCCTTTTCTAACATTTTCTACGTTTCGGAACACTTAAATCCATTTGCAACACATAATTTGATGCACGCACGTTGTTCTAAATTTTCATTTATTATAAAAATCGTCACACGAAAATTTTTCAACTTCTTTGTATAGACGCCAAACAAAAACTAATCGTACGATATGCGTCAAAATTTGACAGAATGTGTATAAAAGTGTTGCCAACGTTGAGAGAATAAAAGTTTACCGATTGGACAAGCGCGGGAATTTTAAAATGAAAATTCTGGTTCTTTTTTGGTCATAAGGTATGAATCAACAAGATTCGTTGAAGAAAATCATTGAATTTTATAAACACATGACAATTTTTTTTAGAAATATCATACAGTTGAAAATTTATAAAAATTGATTTACAATAATTCAGCAAAGCTATTCAAAATTACCAGGAATGCGTCTGAGTAAAGTCTTAATCACAATGAAAAGTGTGAGGTAACACTTGCATCAAATGATGCACAATGACAAAAACAAACTAAGAACAAAATAGTGGAATGGGCAGTAAGCCCTAACAATCTTCAGATGCGAAACCCTATTGAACAAAATACACTGGGGCGGCAAAACCAATAATCAAATTTTGTCTTTAAATTCACTTGCGATCAACCTTGCATTCGAAAACTGTGCTAGAAACTGTATAGCTCTTGTCAGTTGATGGTCAAACAATTCAATTGTTTGGCAATATTAGTCCCCGAAAGTCGATGACCGAAAATGATGACCAAAAACTCAAAAAAAAATGTTACTCACTTCGATTTCTCCATAATAATGATACTGTTATTTACGAATTTGGGCCCAAAAGCCCAAAATATTATCCAGATCTGACTACCCGTTCCGGAACTATAGAGTGATGATGTAAGATAAAAACCTGTTTTAATCCACCTATCGGTGTAATGATGCCTTTCTCATGTATACTATTGTGGTATTCTATTCAAAATTTTTCTCTTCGTTTTTTGAAAGAAACCAAGGAATTGCTTGTGCATGAACTAGTGTAACATACAGAATGAAACAATGCTCTGCTCGCGTAGGTTATTCTTAAGAAAACGAAGTGGGTTCACTATTACATGCACTTCCGGCACCGGAACCCGAGAACCGGTATAATCGAAGTCGGCCATGAGAGCTTCCAAAGTTTGTCAAAATCGGTTCAGCCATCTCCGTGAAAAATAGTGAGTATTTGAAAGCAACACCCCCCCCCCCCCCCCCCCCCACACACACACACACACACACACACACACACACACACACACACACACACACACACACACACACACACACACACACACACACACACTGAGAGACATTGCTTAGCTCGATGAATTGAGTCTGAATTGGTATATGACACTCCCTCTGGGCGAATTTTTACTAGTCGCGTTTTCAAGTGATTCATAAATTTTCTATATGACAAAGGCAACAAATGTATCATTTAAAGTGATCGAATCCATGGGGTTATGGTCTAAACGATGAAAAATATCATCATATTCACGATTTTTTTCCAGAATTATCGTTCAACAAAATAAATTCAAATGTTTTGCATGATAAAAAGCATCATTCGAACAACATTTTGTAATGTTTTCGTGAAAAAATATTGAGAAATAGGTCGGTGAAGAGGTATTTTTGAGGACGCTTCTAAAAAATCACGATTTGCGTTGTCCACGATATTTCAGCGCAGACTAATCAGAAGTGAACAAATTAATGCAGCATAGTTAGAGTAGAAGTTTTTCTAGACCCCAACGTTTCTTTTTGTTTTTTTCTAATTTTTTTTAAAATTTTTGATGGTTGTTCAAAGTGAAAAAGAAAAAATCCGCCATTTTGTAGCTATTAAACTTCCCCAAAGTAACAAACAACGAAAAGGAAAACGTTGGAACCTGGTTTTTATTTGTAGAAAGTGTGTGCAAAATTTGAAAAAAAAATTGGTGCAGTAGTTTTGACATGACTTTCAAAACCTGCTTTCGGGAGCGTTTGAAGTTTTTTGTCTATAAAATCAATGGAAACAATTAATTACTCCAGGGAGCCCGTAGGGTCTACCATTTCCAAAAAAATCATATTTTTTCTTTTATAATTTATTATAACGAAACATTTTGAGAATTTTTTGTCAAGTTTTGAAGTCAATTGAAGTAGAAATCTTGGGCCTGTGCGCCGAGCTCTTGCTTCTTCGTAGAATGAGATAGCAATAGATAAAAGTCCATAACTTCCAGAGTTTCGTTCCAATAGGGTTGTAAATTTCACAGAAAATTCTTGAAACGTTTTACTAAAAGAAAATAGAAAGAAAATAATTTTAAATCGTGTTAGACCCTACCCGCTCCTTAAGAAAAAAACGTCCCGGATCGTCCTGGATGGTCCCGTGCCGGAATGGTGCAAACAGACTTTAAAGATCGTCGCACTGCAAATTTGTTTGTTTTTGAACTCTTGTTCCTGCAATCGTTGTCGTATTGTTCTTGTAGATACGTTTAGAAAAAAAGTTTTCTTTGATGACACGGCTTGTTATTCTCGGATTTTTTCGAGCTTCTTTTACGATGCGATCGTCCTTTCTGAGTGCTGTCAAGCGTTCCCTTCCACGACCGACTTTATCGGCTTTATTTATTATATGGAATTCGTTTTCCTCAGGCTCATACAATGAGATTTCGCACTTCATGACTTCGACAAATATGAACGAACCCGGCCAACATTTTCCGTTAATGCAATGCCGTTTTCAAAATGCATGATGTTTGCATTGTCTACATCAGATAGATACGAAAAACCGATAGGTTATTCAATTTGATGTTGTCTTTATAAACATACAGATTGGTATTAAATGTGTGACGTTTTTTTGGCCAGGTTTAAATAACGAAATATATTAGTTTTGAGCATTTCTGGAAAACTATGACCTCTAATATCCCATATTTTTCGCTATTCTATTTTTCACTTAAAGACCTTCATTTTGTCCGAAGCAACTGATGTTGTATCTGTGATGAAACAGTCGGAATTCATGAAGGTAACTGAAAACGACGATTGTGCAATTTATTCTGGTACTGTACTCAGAAATGGATCTCACTCACTTTTCTCAGAGATGACAAAACCGATAGTCCCAATATTTGGTTCAAACGAAAAGTATTACGGTCTTACAAAAACTTACTGATTTTTTCGGTTTTAACAACGTTGTTTAAAATTCGATGTAAAAATCGTATCAAATCTTTCAAATCGGAATTAGAAGGATTCCGGTTTCGGCAGTACCTGCAATAGTGAAACTGACTTCGTTTTCTCATGGATGGCCGTACTGAGAACTATTTCGTTCTGCAGGTTATACTAGATTATGCACAGACAAACATTTTAGTTTCTTTCAAGAATCGATGAAAGTTATTTTGAGGAATACCCCAGTATTATATATGAGTGTATGATTGATATGAGCAAGGCATCATTAAATCACTACGTGGCTTAAAATAGGTTTTGGGATGGGTATGGCGTGATGGGTTAGTCGATGCCTTTCACGCAGCCAACCTGGGATCGATTCCCAACCCCGCACATAGGCCCAGAAAGCTTTCCTGGCCCGAAGAGATGAATTACATTAAAGTTAAAACCTTTATAATTGAACCAAAAACAGATTTTTTTCTATTCCATCAAACTGTTGTCTACATAAAATAAGACTTAACGCTATACACTGAGGTCTTTTTTACGCGGCTTTTTTTCGAACTTACGCGGTCTAAAATTCTCCAAGGCACAAAGTCGTTTATTATAATTTTTTTCGAGATTACACCATATCTCAACGTTCCATATATTTCTAAGACATTTAGCATAAAAAACAATTCGTTTTCGGAACTCTCCAAATTTTTCCCAGTTGAGTTTTTTCAAAAAATACTTTTTGCCTTTCTCATATAGAAAGGTTATGCAATCACTTGAAAAACCGACTAGTGAAAATTGGCCCGGAGGACCAAGTGTCATATACCATTCGACTCAGTTCATCGAGCTGAGCAATGTCTGTGTGTGTATGTGTCAAATATTCAACTTAGGTTCAAATGAAAGGTCTCGTGGTCCCATACGGAATTCCTGAATTTCATCCGGATCCGACTTCCGGTTCCGGAATTATAGGGTAAAGTGTGTTCAATATTGTACACCGTCACTTAAACCGGCGAAACAAAAAACATGAAAAAAAATTCTAAACTGGTCTCAAAACTACACAAATCGATAGTCATTATCAGTAGACAACTAAACAAACCGATTCCGGCTATCCTGATTCCCGGTATCCGGTTCCGGAAGTACCGGAAATAGTGGTCATATATACCAAAATAGATCTCACTCACTTTTCTCAGCGATGGTTCAACCGATTTCCAAATGAAATGTTCCTTAGATTCAAATGAAATGTCTCGTGGTCCCCTACGGAATTCCTGAATTTCATCCGAATCCGACTTCCGGTTCCGGAGTTATAGGGTAAAGTGTGTTCAATATTGTACACCGTCACTTAAAATATTTCCGGATACAACAAACATTTAAATCGTAATTCAGAGTGCGTACGAGAAGAGTTTGTTTGTCATGTTAGTTGGTGGCCGTACGAACCGACATTGATTATACCGGTTCTCGGGTTCCGGTGCCGGAAGTGCATATAATAGTGAACCCACTTCGTTTTCTTAAGGATAACCTACGCAATCAAAGCACTGTTTTATTCTGTATGTTATGCATAAACAATCTCTTGGTTTCTTTCAAAAATCGAAGAGAAAAATTTTGAATAGAACACCACAATATTATATGTACATGAGAAAGGCATCATTACACCACTAGGTGGATTAAAACAGGTTTTATTTAGATTACACCAGATCTAGATCTAGACGTTTCATGCATTTCTAAGATATTTGGCATCAAAATTTTTTTCCGAAATTACGTGTTTTTTTTGCGCGGTTTTTATTTACGTCGTTCATATTGCTGCGTAAAAAGAGACTTTAATGTATCCTAAAAAGTAAACTAAATACGCAACTTGATTCGTGAAATGAATCGGGATAATGGTTTTCCGAACTCTTGAAACTACTCGACGATCTTGAAGGTTCAAATCATTGCAGTTATTGGTTGAAAACATCCAAAAGTAGTGTGATGAAAATGTGACTCAAGTAAAATAGTCTCGGAGGAACTCGAATATGTAGTAAAGAGAGGAGTTCAAAGATATTTAAATTTCATCACTGAACAGAACACTAGCAAAAGAACTAGTATTTTTTGAAAAACTCCCAGTTTTCACTCGTTGGCAACAAGTGCAAACCCTAAAAATTTTGAAACCTGTGATTTTATATTGACATTGACATTTCTTTTTACTGCAATTATTGTATGATATTTGACCAATTCATAAGACAGTATCGAGGTGAAAGGAATCACTAATAACGCAATTGTAAATTTTATTATGATAGTTCACTACCAACTATGAAAATACAGCCCACCCTGATATTCCAAAATTGATCTAAACTATCTTTTGAAAACGGGCTAGATTTCTTTTAAAAATTTTAATTTTAGTCGAAAAATGACAAATCCTTCCAAAAATTTTTGCGCCTAACTTTCAAAAAAATAGATACAAAAAAAAATTCTTCATAATATTATGAGCAAATTCTAACAAAAATCGAAGCAATCTTCAATTGAATCGATTCGCTCTCTGCATTAGTTAGTAAGTTATTATATAAGTTCCCAGTACACATTCCTTTTTCCCCATTACACAATACAAGTAGGTTTACAATTTTCCCTACACAAAAATCACAGAATTGCGGAAGCGGAATTATGTCTTCATGGTAATAACCAAATCATGTGTATAATAGTGCTGAAAAGTCATCACTTGTGGCTGGACACCCAATTTAAATCTTAATAATTTAATTTTAACTCATATTCCAATAAACAGTTATTTAAAACAAAAATACAAAAAAAAGTATTAATATAATCCTACACTGAAAAAACAACCCTAAAAATTTTAAAATTACAAAAAATACCTGAAATTTTTTCCCGACATAGATAATTAGATAATTAGACTAAATTCCACCTAAATCAAAAATGGTGTTTGTACTCGTATACGAATTTTTTTAGTATTTTTATTCGAAAATTATCCTGATTCTGTGATGATCACTAATACAGCACTTTTTTGTAGGATTTGTCATTATTCCACTACATTGAAGTCTATTTTTACGTAGTTTAATGCGTTTTTTACGCGTATTTTCGAATTCACGCAGAATTTTTTCACACGGATTTTCAAAGCTAAGCAGATTTCCGAAGGTACGAGTTTTTTTCACGCGGAATTCCGAAGTTACATGTTTTGTTTCAATGCGAGTTTTCAAAGTTAGGCGGTTTTCTTGGCTAGTTTTAGAAATACACGAAGCATCGAGATCTGGTGTTATCGCAAAAATTGTGTTCAGTCGATTTCGGAGATCTCAAATTTTTTTCAAGTCGTAATGTCGACTTTTTTCAAACAAATCTTTGTCGAGATAACACCACATCTATTTTTTACGCGGATTTCCAAAGTTTCGTGAATTTCTGAAGTTTGGCGATTTTTTTAAGCGGATTTTCGAAGGTAAAAAGAAAGACTTCAGTGTTCAGTTATTTGAAAAAAATTGGCTCTTCTTTAAAGACAGCCCAGATCAATTTTGGAAAAAACAAAGTATGCAAAGTGACATTTTGTGACAAAGTCAGGCCCGTATTTTCGTTTCGGATTGAGCCCCATCAAAACTAAAACATCCATTACCTTTATGTATCTAATTCTTGGTGCGTCCTTAGTACATGAGCTGTCAACATAGAGCTCGCTAAAATTTCTCTGAGAAAACAAGGACAATTTTCACAAGTTTTGGTTTCATATGGTTTCATAGATTTCTATCAAATTTCAGCCAAATCCGACTTCTGGTTCCGAAACACTTTTGATTTTCGTAGCCTTTCGATCCGATTGATGTGAATATTGAGATATGAAATATTCCAGAATATTATGTATTAGTGCAATGGAAAAATTCTAGAGAATATACACACAACTAAAGTCTTGAGGAGTGGCAAAACTGCAAAAACTTTCTCAGCAACAAAAACAATCTGGATGCCGTTTTGGGTACATATGTATTAGACCCCCTCAATGATCATTGGTAGGCCACCACAATCCACAAGGCTTGCAATGAAGCGATATTTTTTTAGAATTTACTGCAAAGATCATTCATGAATAGCATTAAAATGAGTGGTCCGAGATTGTTTCCTTGTTTTCACTCATGAGGAACAGAATAAGTCTTCTTGACGTTCCTCAAAACTACTCCATTAGGTAAGTCATATTAGTTGAAAGCCATGCAAACTTACTTCGACGTTTCCCGGTTTTACATCTATTTCTAAACATTTGGGAACAAACAAGCGCAAGGATATCGTGACAGTTTGAGGAAGCCAAATTGGGTGAATAAGGCGGATGGGGAAGCAATTGGAATTCTAAAACGATGCTCTTATGTGCCACCGTGTTGTCAATCTTTTCAGTATTCAACCGCTCCAATAATGCACACTAATACTTACTGCCGATGGTTTAATTTCAGACAATCCCAGAAAACCGACGTCGTGACCTGTTCGACCCTTTGGACATTAGCTTCAACACTTTGTTGGATAACCATTCTGTTCTCTGGCGTGTGATAATGGATCCAGGTTTCGTCTACAGTGCGCTCGTGTTCGTTTTTTTAGTCTTGAGTATCCATGGCATCCACCAGATATCTTTTTCAGCTGCAGAATCTTACTCAAACTATGGTAAACTTGCTCAGTGCTAATCGTTGTGGCATTTATAGCTCGCGCTCCCTCTCTAGTTATTCAGCACCATTTCATGAAATTTTAACATTGACCGCCCGAACGGTAGGCAACGGGAAAGCAACTTAGGAATAGAACTGTTTCCAGCACTGCTCGTATCTTATGCAAGTTTCTCGAATATAAACCTCAAAAATTTAACGGTAAAGCCAAAGCTTGAACTGTCATCATAACAGAGTTTCTGTAGCAATTGTCATCGACAACAATGAAACAATAGAAACATATTACTCGTTGTAATCTTTATTCTCGTTTTTTTTCACAATCAACATCATATTAAATGGTTAAAAAAATCGTTCGGGAATCACAAAAATAAATGTTTTATCTTTCATTTCTGTTTTTTTTTCGTCATTAGTTCTACCATTCACATTGAATAGGAGTTTGTGAGATCTACCTACAGTTGTAAATACGATAAAGTCTAGTACATGACACTACATTTCCAGTTAGTTTTCAAGCATCATTGAAGTGACAGCGAAGATTACACGTAGCCATTTTTGACAGTAACTTTTCTCCATACTAATGCTGACTCGATAGTTTAATGCCCGGATTCATCACAGGAATCGTTCCTTCTCGGAGAGGAATATCCAATTCGGAGAATGTGTTTGCGGTGACCTGTGTGACGAAAGGAAAAGGTTACTGTCAGAGTGCCGATTTCGGGAGCAAAGACAGTGACACCAACCATGAGGGCTCAATGCTTCCAGCCGTAAATTGTTTGTCAAGGGTTAACAATTGCTTTCGCGGCGCGAGGCGGGTAACGGAAAAGGGGTTGGCACATTTCGGCGATAGTTATATTTTTCTCTTTCTTTTCTTGATTGTTACGGTTTTGCTAGTTTTCGAAGAGCCGCACACCCCTCGGACGTCGTAGACTACCACGAAAGTTTGATGTTAACGGTTTTTCGTCGTCACCGGAAGCCCCCCGTCCGACTGTCTACTAGTGCTAGTAGCAATCGCGGAGGGCAACCGTTGGACTGATCAGGTATTGGTTGTTGAAGATGCTGCATTTGGCCGAATCTCACTTGTACCCACCGGTGTGCCGGGAACAGTACGAGCTGGAACCTTGCGAGCTGGAGATCGATCCGATACGCTCCGAGGGGTACACGTGATTCAGGTGGCCGATGTCCAGCGGTTGGGGAGCCGGCGGCGGATGTTCCGGTGGCGGTGGCAGGTAATCAACCCAGTTTGGGGGAACTGTTGAAAATAAAAATCATGTAGATATCGAAATGTTAACAGATTTAGTTTTGTCAATCATTAAACATGGTTTGGTTTGCGAAACGAGTTGAGAGACGATTACTGTTTACCTTGATTACTGTTGAGCGGTCTCGGATAACCATAGAATGACCGGAAACTTGATGCTGTAGATGAGAAAGTGTCGTGACCTTGGAAACTTATGTCACCGTTTTCACTACGAGGGATCCCATTGATTATCATCGTTGTGGCATAGGGAGTTGGACTTTCAGGCGACTGTCGAAACAAAAGTGCGTCAAAACGACGATTCGGGGAATGAATAATATAAATATAAGAGTATAACTCACCTTCCTGCAGTTGTAGAATGATGTCACCCCCCTGGGATCGACCTCCGCGTAGTCAGTGCCCCCATCTGACAGTGCCTGATTCGGGTAGATTTGGTTTCCTTCCAGTAATTTAATCGAGCTTAGGCCCGAATCCTTGTCCGTATCGCAAGTCCGCCAACCCCGATCGATCCAGATTCCGTTATCTTTACGCATCACATTCAAATTGGGAATATCTCTCCGAGCCCCGATGGGAACCGTAACCACAGGTTTGCCCAGTCCCTGGCGTCGCTTGAAGAAGATCACTCCTCCGACGATCGTAAACAGCAGAATTATGAACAACGAAAGAACTACAAATATCATGAACCAAGTCTCGTGTAAAAAGTTATGATGCCGGTGATCATCATAATCATTATAACTATTGTGAACACCCTGTGGAACGATCACGAACGAGGGGTCCATCACCAGATGAACAGGCTTTGAGTACGGTCCCAAGCCCACTCGATTGTAGGCGACGACTCGAATACCGTAACTGGATCCAGTCGTCAAGTTGTTCAGCATAACCGAAGTCGTACTCGAGTTCAGGGTCATCTGCGCCAACAGTTTCGAAATGTTACCGGCCTTCACCTGAATCTTGTACCCTTGCAATACTCCATTCAACGAATCCTTGGGCGGTGGACTCCAGCGGACCCATCCCGCTGTAAGGTTGAACATGCCTGTTTGAACATTACCCGGCGCTGTCGACGGAACATCTTCCATCGTTTGCACGATGCGTGCATTGCTCGGTTGACCTTCCAAGTTTTTATAGAATGGAGTCAGGAAGAACTCGTATTTGGTAAATTTACCCAAATTCGAAATGATGTGGCTCTCGACTTCGTTGTTCGGAATGGACAGCATACTGTAGCGTTGACTGGAGGAATCCAGCTCCCGGTAGCGTACGTAAAATCCTTCCACGTACTGCTCGGAACTACTGACGTGCAGCAGCCACTCCAATCGGACCGATGTGGACGACAGGGGAATGATGTCGATAAGTTCCAGGATCTGAAAGCAAATCAATGGTATAAAGTCTATTTAATGGCACATCATCGCGTGTACTGCGATAGAGACGAATATTCTAGCGAACTCCTCTGGATAAAATTCAATAGCATGCTGTGGGACCATGTATTCCAGTAGCTTCCGAGCAAATGGAGTGAATTTTTTCGTTTTATCACACATTGTAACCCGTTACTCCGGAACCGGAAGTCGGCTTTGAATAAAGTTTCATGTCAGGCTATGGCACTATCGGACATTTCGAAATTCGTGTTTTACTCAATGCTATTAGCTCAAAAAAATATTCAAAGACAGCAAACATGAGAAGGGAAAAATTAAAATATTATAGCAATAAGACCGATATTACCTCAAGTTTCTTGATAAAAACTAAAACTAAAACCGTTAGAGATACCACAACGGCGTCTTCAGCAAAGCTGTTTGATATAAGTTGTTCTTTACCCCAATACTGTTTATATCAAAAGAAACTGATCATTTGTCCTGAAGACATCGCTACTCTAAAGTATAAGCCGAGGCCTTAAATTGCTTTGTCCTCCTAAAATGTGGATCAAGACCACTGTGCAATGACAGGCTTTGCGCTACATACACAAAGACAATTACCGATCTCGACGAACAGAATCGAATGGTATATAGAACTCTTGGTGGCAAAGTCGATATTTATTGTGATTCCACTACTTTTCTTTAAACGAATGATGACAGATTTTTCTTTTCTGAAAGTACAAAATGAATTCTTTATTTTAACTGCTGGACTATTTATGAATTACCACGGGCACATAAAAACATCACCAAGGCAAACTCAGAGAAAATCTGCTCAGGAAAATGATTATTTAACGTAAAAACCCATTCCCATTATTTCCATCATCAAAAGAACTTATCAAAAGTCCCTCCAAATTGGCAGTCATTTGTCAGAAATTGTACTGAGGGCTAATCCTAGCGTGAAACGAGCTCTACCCTGCACCTACAGGAAGCCTATAAAACACAGTATGTTATAACAGGAGCAATCACATTTATTATCATGAAAGAGGAAGCCCAATTCTCAGGGCACGGCGAGATTGTTCAGTCAGTCAGTCGGTGTCATCAGTCGAGTGTGTCCCATATGCCGCTTATGCGACGCCTTAAAAGTAGGTCAACTCATAAATCACAGCGAGTGAGGCTTATCCCATCTGCCACCCCCCGTTTCGCATCAAGTCAAAGGACGAAACAAGTAACGTGCCGAAAATGATGATGATAATGATGAAAGGTCAGTGGCCCCGGGATCGACTTACCTTTCCATTGAGCACATTTCGGGCGCTGTCCAGTTCCTCGGGCACGCTGACACGGTCATCCGAGGATAAGGTTCGAACCGGTGCCGACAGGGCCGAAGGAGAGGAGAACCCGTATGCATTCTCCGCTCGAACGGCAAACAGGTAAGTGGCATCCGGCGACAGTCCCGTGACGGTGGCCGTATTTCCAGCGATCTGGCGAAGTGCAATCCGCCATCCATCGTTACTGTCGTCGTCCGGGCTGAACTGTTCGATGGTGTAGGTGAGGGAAGGAGTAACGACCGGACGGGATCGATTATGACCGCGGCTCAGCCAGGCCAGCGTGACGTTGTTGTTGGTAATGTTCAGTGGTTTCGGTGAACCGGGCGCCGATGGAACCAGTTCGGCATTAAACAAGCGTTGCTGCGAAACGGCGAGGTTGTCCTCGATCTGGGGAAACGAAAGAAAAACGATTGATTGAGATTCAAATTTCTGGCGGGCGCGACGTGGTATCTATTTTGGAGCTTTCGCAAGCGAAAATTTTCCGGAATTAAGTAGTCATACCTATTTGATTAGAAATTAGAAGTAACAGCAGAGATGCCAGATATTTTCATAGAAAATCTGTATTGCTTTGCATAAAAAATCTGTATTTATCTGTATTCACTAATAAAATGAAATTTCTTCAATAAAATAATGCTAAAATAACAGATATAATAAGCATTCATTCTTCACATTTTCGTAAGTCATTGCCGCGCTCAGAATTCAACGACGAAATTAAATAGTTTGAAAATTTTGACTTCAAAAGTTGACTTGGAACCCAACGCCCAATATTCAACGTCAAGTCAAGTCATACAACTCTCGGACTGACAAAGTTTCATGATGCCATGACTTGAATATCAGTTCAAATTGGTTCCAAATTATAAATGTATTTTAGTTTTCATCATCTGCAAGAAAGATCTCCATTTCAATGTGTTATTTGTCCGTTGATTAATAATTTTTTATCTCGTCACTGCAATCAAATACTAAAAGATACATTTAGAGGTTTTGTTGGTTTCTGCAAAAACTGTGAAATGCTTTAAGCACTGACTCATCGAAGGCGAAACGCGAAGAAATAGAAACAAAATATGCGCAAACCAACAAAACCCTTAAATGTTTACGTTTTGCGACGGCCAGTAATAAGCCGTCACTCGTTTACGCCTGAGACATCAGGAATAATATGGCACTTGTGCAATATTATTTGAGGATTGCATAAATAGTGCAAACTTTGCGTATGCTTAGCGGTATAATTTGAACTGCTAGGCGCGAGATGGCAGTTAAGTTTGAACTGCTTTAAGCACTGACAAGCCGAAGACGAAACGCGAAAAGAGAAACTAATAGATAGCTCAGGCGAAATAGTTTAACTTTTTCTTTCTTACTTTTTGTGACATCTGTATAAATCTGTATAAAATTTAGAATATCTGTATAAAATCTGTACTCTGTATTAAATCTGTATGCGTATGTAAAAATCTGTATAATATAGATAAATCTGTATAAATGGCGTCTTTAAGTAACAGTAACCGTAATTAAATTTGCAACAAGCGTAAGAATTTTAACTGATTTGACTGAATCAGGGATGCCATTCATACAGATTTATACATGCACATTCAGATTTAAACAGATTTCTCAACAATAAAAAAATGGAAAGAAAAATTTTTTTTTTTCGTTCGAGCTCTTAGTGACAAAATAAAAGTTTTGAGATCATGGGATGAATTACAAATTGATCTAAAAATCTTTAAACGGTGTTGGTAGTTTAAGTTGAGCGCTGAGATCCCACATCAAA
Organism: Malaya genurostris; assembly: GCF_030247185.1. Taxonomy (NCBI): domain Eukaryota; kingdom Metazoa; phylum Arthropoda; class Insecta; order Diptera; family Culicidae; genus Malaya; species Malaya genurostris. Next base: position 41,006,814 of record NC_080572.1, on the reverse strand, counting down.
TTACCAGCGACAGTATTTCAAATTGAAATTATGTTTTGTTGATTCCGATCGTTGATGAAAGTTGGAAAACATTTAATTTCGTCGTTGTAGACTAAGATATGAATATTGAACGCTTATTCATATTATTTTGCATTATGAAATCATAAATTTTTGGAATAACATTACCTCAACAAATTTTCATTTTAAAAATCTCGGTTTAATAGTGAATACAGACAAATACAGATTTTCCATTCTGGTTAATACAGATTTTATATGAAAATATCTGGCATTTCTGGACTGAATTGGTACCTTAACATTTGCGAACAAACTTGCATATAATGTAATTTTTACATGCAAAATCGTACACAAAAATGATTTGTATCGAATGTTCACTCGTATACTTTATCAAGTTTTTTTTTCTAAGCAGTTTGTTTTCGCATGGATGTTGGCTCTCGTTTGCTTAACTAATGGGTTCAAATTGCAAAGCGGGGGCAGAATATCAATACAGATATGGAAAATTAAATTTTCTTACCAGAAGATAGGCGCTCCATGATGAGATCAACGTTGTCGACGATGATTCCGACCGAGGGACAGCATTTCCTAGTCTGGCCACACAACGATACCAGCCACTGTCCTGTTGTCGTAAATCTGAAAGCAAAAGAGAAATAATAGAATTACATTAATTGAAGTTGCAAACCAATCTGAACTATTCTCGTAATTGTTCAAAATGCAGTACAAACGTCTACGAAGGCAATTGCAAATGTTTGTGATTGTTGGTATTCAACTACGTTGATGAAAGATATATAAAAGAATGCCAAACAAAACTGTGTCTGATATTTTTCAATCTACTCCGGTTCCAAAAAAAAGGCTGGAGGTGTCATTGCATCTTCTATGGCTCTATTCCATTTTGAATTCAGGTTTTATTTTGTTTGCTCAGTTTAGCCAGATCCTTGGAAATCTCCGCAGGTTGTTTTTTTATACCACAGCTTAAACCTTATGGTCGTTCATCGATTGTTGTGATTTTGTGCCGGGTTGGCGATTCAATGGATTGGGCGTTGGTCTTTTACAAGACAGTTGGTGTATGTTCGAGGCATGACTTGGAAGGAGATTTCTAGTGTCAGTAGGACCGTAGCACCAGCCATGCAATGGTTCTGTAAGCTATGAATTGGCTGCGAAGTCTGTGTTGAAACAGAAGGTCAAATTCCACAAAATAATTGTAATACCAAGGCTTTGCTTTTTACATGTTATTTTAATTTCAATTAAATTTTTCATGTTTTGCTTGGTTTATATCGTTGGGATCGCGGTATCCTAGGACAGCTCCAGTGATTCCAAACCCCTGCGGGTGGCCCACGTTTCCGTTGCTTTTGATTTCTTTACACGATTATAGCTGAGTCGGGGAGATTATGGAAGTCGTCCAAATCCTTTCAAAGAAGTCTGAATTTTTAAATCTTCTAATAACTCTTAATTTTCTCTGAAATCTTAAAAAAATAATCCAGATCTTATATAACTGAAATCCTTTTCGGTGTAAAGAGGGCCCATTCCTCTTTAATGACCGTAAAAATTTCGTTTCTTAGCCTTCAATGTTGTAGAGAAAAAGGAACAAGCGTAACTTACTAAACAGACGCTGAAAAGTGGAAGCTTTTGGAATAAATTTAAAAAAGCTTAGCTCACAATCAACTCGATTATCGCCTCGTGCCTGTTTTCAAGTTTGTCTGTATTGTATGTTTCTCGGAAGTCCATAAAATAGTAGCTAATGAAGGTTAACAAAAACAAAACTAAAAGGGACTGGCCTACGAGGTTGTCCAAACTGGTAACGGAGACTATAAATAGCGTACATTTGTTCTGAGTACTATTTGAATAGCAGTGCGTGTTGTGTTCCATATAAAGTTATTTGTATCTATGCGAAACATTTTTTCGAAAATAATTTTTTGCGGATTTTTAATGCCTTGGTGAGGATCGTGTTGGTTTTAATGACGAAAGGTGATGATCACGTTCATTCAGCACTCCATGATCAAGGTCATCAAGCGTTTTCATCGAATGCGAAGAAATATCGTTGAAAATATCTCTTGTGCGAAGCGAATGGCGCACAAATCAAACTCATAAACGATTCAATTGCTGATGTGTACATCCACCTTCTTTAAGGCATTATTGAGCCGCATAGAGTGCGGGTCGGTTCGATACAGATTCTTGTTATGTGGGAGCAATTTTCTTAAATGAGAAAAACATTCAAGAGCGGAAAACTTATGAGAACCATATGTATACAAAACTGTCGTCTCTGTTAGGGGAGACCATGGTAATGACTTGAAAAACAGGGAACATAAGAAATTGTTTTTTTTAGTTTCTACCACTAATTATCTAAAATATACAGTTTCATTTACTCGAATCGGTGCAAATTAATTTTTCTAAGCAGTAGGTGTAATTATATCGAAAATTTGTAGAAAATTGGTTAAGCTGTAGATGTTCAAAACATGACCACTATTAGTACGGTGTTATTTTGAATTCGCACTCCTTTCTAGAAAACAATGACTCAGTCCTACGCAGTCCTAGGTCTGATTAGAAAGAACTCAGTTTTAGATATTTTCTATAAATTTTCAGTACATCGAAGATCTACGTATAAACATTATGACGATGACGAAATATGGGGGATTGGATCAGCAAGTTCTATGTGTTGAGGGGAAGAGATTTTTACATTTCTCTTATCATATAATTGATATAAAATACTTTTAATCTATTTAGTAAACTCTTCTAGTTTACCAATTTGGTTGATTATAGCAGTTTCGGAGGCACCAGAAAAAGCGTTCAAAAATTTCAAAATATAATTCACATCGATTTCTCAGAGTTGGCTGAATCAATTTGGATAAGCTTTTATTCTAATAAAGAATCCTAGTCCTAACCCCATATGATCATATTTAATTTCATCGAGATTCAACTTCCGGGTCTGGAAATACAGGGAGACGAGTATTGAAAATTTGAATTTACGATGATCAACAGAAAAGTCTTCTTAGTAACGGCCTAATACTCCAAAAGTGAGCTTACATAGAGATGACTACGACGATTTTCATAAATGAAAGAATAAATTCGAAGGAAAGTCTCTAGGTTTCATTGAATTCTATGCTGTTTCAACAGAATCCGACTTCCAGTTCCGGAACAGATCCATGAGATTGTCATGGCTGCATGCTATACGATAAATTGAGCTTCGATGAAAAGTTCGCTCTACAATGCAATTACTGCGAAAACCGACTTTAGAACCATAGTTAGGAGGACTTTGTATCATATGAATTTTAAACTATCATTTGTGGTGACGATGTGAAAACTGTGATGATGTGGAACTGTGCTATAGATTGCTCCAAAAGATGGGTCTTGTTAGTTTGTTTCTGAAATACAACATGCATAAATTGCTTATATTATCAGTAGTCAGAAAGACAGTTTTTAATAAAGCTTTCTAATATGTGTGAAAACTGAATGTTCAAATCGTATATTATACCTTATGATAAAAAAGAACCGGAATTCTCATTTTGAAATTCCCGCGCCTGTCCAATCGGTAAACTTTTATTCTCTCAACGTTGGCAACACTTTTATACACATTCCGTCAAATTTTGACGCATATCGTACGATTAGTTTTTGTTTGGCGTCTATACAAAGAAGTTGAAAAATTTTCGTGTGGCGATTTTAATAATGGATGAAAATTTAGAACAACGGCTCGCCTTCGAAGCGCCATTCGGTCGATTGTTGTGCGGTTTCGACGTCATATTCATAGATCCACACCTCATCACCAGTTATGATGCATTCGATGAATGTGGGGTCACTATCTGCGTTGGAAATCATCTCTTTGGCCACATCAACATGACGCTGTTTTTGAATGAAATTCAGCTTTTTTGGCACCAGCCGAGAAGCGACGCGTTTCAAACCCAAAACATCAGTTAAAATGTGTTCGGCTGAT
>NC_080572.1:40685395-40697895 GCF_030247185.1 Malaya genurostris | reverse complement strand
ATAAATAAATAAATAAATAAATAAATAAATAAATAAATAAATAAATAAATAAATAAATAAATACCCGTACCCGATTAAAATTTTTAAAAAATTACCCGTACCCGATAAAAAATAAAAAATAATCACCGGTACCCAACCCGAACCCGAATGAGCAGTAAAAATATTACTCGTAAGCGACCAAAACCCTTTGGATAAAAACCTTTTTTTAATCCACCTAGTGATGTAAAGATGCTTTTCTCATATTACTTATATTTTCAAAAATATCACAAGAAGATTCTGTAAAGAATTTTATTTTTCGATCTGGAATAAAATAAGAAACTTTTTTTGAGTATGAACTAAAATAACCTTTTCAATTTGTAAACAGTTGTGTCAAGTTAATAAGAATCGTCGCACTAAATTATTAAACACATCTTACTATATAAATCTGGAAGCGTCCGTCTCGGATGAAATTGAACAGCAACCAATGAGACTATAGGAACTTTTAATTGAGCCTAAGTTTGTGAAAATCGATCAAATCATCTCCGAGAAAATTGAGCGAGTCTCGTTTTAGAGTTTTGACCACTATTTCCGGTACTTCAGGAACCGGGAACTTGAAACAAGTATAGCCGAAATCGGTTGGTTTAGTAAGTAACTAATATATAGTCGTCGCTCCAAATGTCGGTCTGCAATTTTAAACCACCTTTTACCCTAAGAAAGCATGATGAAATTCAATAGCAACATGTGGGAATATGAGATTTGTTATTTAATGAGCGACATTATTTGACACATACTCACACACAGACATTGCTCAGTAGAACACTTAAAACTTGAAACTTAAAATCGGATTTGAATAAACTTCTCGGGGACTTTCAAATGAATTTCAAGACCTTTCATTTGCTTCTTAGTTTGTGAAAATCGGTTAAGAAATTTCCGAGAAAAATGAGTGCGCCTTTTTCATAAAGTTGCACATATTACTTTGTAATTCCGGAACCGGAAGTCGGATCCAAATGAAAATCAGGAAAATTGTATGAGGCCATAAGAACTTTCATTTGAATCTAAGTTTGTGGAAATCGGTTCTGACATCTCTGAGAAAATCGAGTGGCATTATTTGTCACATACATACACACATAGACATTTTGTGATCTCGATGAACTGAATCGAATGGTATATGACACTCGGCCCTCCGAGCCTCGGTTGTAAAGTCGGTTTTCCAAACGATTGCATAGCCTTTCTATATGAGAAAGGCAAAAATGCCAAATGTATGTATGTGTATTCCCGGTGAACAGTGAGTCCTTCGAGTGTAAGTAGTTTGAAAATTAGCGAGAATTTTTGTTTAGTTACAATGTTTTACTACGATGCAAAATGTATTGTGATTTTGATTTGAATTAATCTGTCAAATATACCCGTTTTGTTAGCCTCATTACAACCATTGAACTTCTATGCAATTTTTCTGAAATAAATGTTCATTTTTTCATGGTAAAAATCCTAATGAGAAAATTTTACCATGAAAAATAATTTGAGAAATCTGCAACCAATATTTAAAATAACAATTCTCTTATACCTAAATGTGATATGAGTACTACACTACATTTTATCTATGAATTAAGTAGCTTTAACTGGATTATGCATTAAATAGTTTCCATTAAAACCTGCGTGGTGGGAGACGTAGTGTTTCTTCTATAGGGCCTATTCCTCTCATGTATTTTGTTTTTGACGCATTTATGGACATTCCGATACGCCTAGCTTCAGCTTTCAGTTCGATGTATGTTTCCATCATCTTCTCAAGATTACGTGTCACAATATCAATATCGTCAGCGAAGCCAAAAAGTTGTACGGACTCTCGAAAGATCGTGCCACTCGTTTCGATCCTCGCTCTTCGAATCACACCTTCCACCTTCCAAACCTTGAACAATATACAAGAAAGTCCATCATCTTGCCGTAGTCCCAGGCCTGTACCCAGGATTTCGTTTCGGGAGAGGCCCAAATCTGTTTTTGATTTCGGGAGGGGTCAGGGCCCCTCGGGCCCTCTCTCCGGGTACGTGACTGTCAGTAGCTAAAAACCAACAAGTTTTCTTGAGAACTCCGTTCTGAGGTTCATGAATCAATCTTTATTCAAGAGTACAAGAATCAATCTTCAATCAAGAAGTACAATTGTAGGTCAACAAAACGGGCGTTAACGCTATCACCATTTATTTGTCTTCATTTGAAATCAATTCCAATCACGATTTCAGGATTCGACGAAGTGGCCAATTCGGCGAAATGTCATTTGGTGAAATAACCCTTTCGACGAAATGGCTGTCGGCAAAATGACCCTGATCCGTTGTATTCCCGACACTTCACGAGTACTTGTCTCATCGCGAATATGTGATCCGTAGTGGCGCGGGCTCCAGTAAACCGCTTGTAAACGACCCTACGAATTCCTTAGCTATTGATAATAGACGACGCAAAGGATTTGGGATAGTACCTTGTAGGCGGCATTCAGCAATGTGCGGTAATTGCCACAATCTAGCTTTATCCCCTTTTTGTAGACGGGACATACCACTCCTTCCATCCATTCCTGCGGTAAAATCTCCTCCTCCCAAATCAATTTTGTGAACTTTGAGAAATCACTCGTTTTTAAAGATCGAGCATTCCAATTTAAAATATTCAAATAATTATTTAACATCACTTTTAAATTTTAAATTCATAATAATGTTATTTGCAAAGTACCATCCGATTTGAAATGCTTCAAAAAGTTATGAATTCGAATTCATTCGGATGATCATTTGAAAAAGTTGATCTTGTAGGTAGATCATTTTATTTTCCCGAATATCGCCTAAATCGACTTCGTTTAAAGAAGCGAATGGCATTGAAGGAATATTGATAGGTAGACTGCCATTAGAATTGCCATTAGAAGAAGATGATTTGGCGATCTACCTATTAATAAATTGTTTTCGTTAGAAGATGATCTGTGTTTTGGTTATTTACATTAGAAGAATTAAGAGGTATTTGTCAACCTGTTATCAAAGCGTAACTATCAGTAGAAGAAGATGATGACGAGGTCGATCTACCTGTCAATAAATTGTTTTCGTTAGAAGATGAATTGAAAGGCGTAACAGATCGGCTGAAAAGTTCGTATCGTTTCTATGAGAGGGCGCCACTAGAATTAAATCCATACCATTTTCAGTTAGTACCAACCTTCAAAAGATACGTGTATAAATTTGACAGCTGTCTGATTATTAGTTTGTGAGATATTGCATTTTGAGTGAAGCTACTTTTGATATTGTGAAAAAAATGGAAAAAAAGGAATTTCGTGTGTTGATGAAACACTACTTTTTGATGAAAAAAAGTGCCGCCGATACCAAAAAATGGCTTGATGAGTGTTATCCAGACTCTGCACCGGGCAAAGCCACAATTCGTAAGTGGTTTGCAAAATTTCGTACTGGTCATATGAGCAGCGAAGACGATGAACGCAGTGGACGTCCAAAAGAGGCTGTTACCGATGAAAATGTGAAAAAAAACCCACAAAATGATTTTCAATGACCGTAAAGTGAAGTTTATCGAGGTAGCTGATACCCTAAAGATATCAAAGGAACGTGTTGGACATATTATTCACGAATATTTGGATATGAGAAAGCTTTGTGCAAAATGGGTGCCGCGTGAGCTCACAATCGATCAAAAACAACAATGAATTGATGATTCTGAGCAGTGTTTGGAGCTGTTATATCGAAATAAAACCTATTTTTTTCTTCGATATATAACAATGGACGAAACATGGCTCCATCACTTCACTCCGGAGTCCAATCGACAGTCAGCTGAGTGGACTGCACGCGATGAACCGAACCCAAAGCGTGGAAAGACTCAACAATCGGCCGGTAAGGTTATGGCGTCTGTATTTTGGGATTCGCATGGTATAATTTCCATCAACTACCTTGAAAAGGGAAAAACCATCAACAGTGACTATTATATAGCGTTATTAAAGCGTTTGAAGGACGAAATTTCAAAAAAATGGCCTCATTTGAAGAAGAAAAAAGTTTTGTTTCATCAAGACAATGCACCGTGTCACAAGTCGATGAAAACCATGCTGAAATTGAACGAATTGGGCTTCGAATTTCTCCCTCATCCACCGTATTCTCCAGATTTGGTCCCCAGTGACTTTTTCCTGTTCTCAGACCTCAAGAGAATGCTCGCTGGTAAAAAATTTAGAAGCAATGAAGAGGTAATCGCTGAAACTGAGGCTCAGTACGGAATTCATTGAAGTCGGAAATCATCACCGTCACTGGTGGCATAGATTGTTGTTTTTTCCCAGAACGACAAGCGTCCATTTTGGGAATTTTTTATGAATTTTCTTCTATGTCGCTACAATCGGATTTAGGAAGAATCTCGTAAATATTGTTAGACGGCATAGAATCAACGGAAGGGAAGTCCGTCCGTTGTCTTTTATTTTTACATTCAGATTCTATAAGATCGTGAATTTTATTAGAAAAATGTTGAATAATAGTCTTAGGCTTGTTGCTTTTCCGGTTGAACGCAGGCATTTTTGAAATGAATAAAATTTAAAATTAAATTAACTAGGCTAAATAGCCTTCGATTAGACTCCTAGTTTGAAAAATTTTGATAAAGACTGATTTTGTGGTAGTCTTAACAAAGACTGATTAGTTCAAATAATAATTCTTTGAATGGCTAGCCTTACAAAAGGCTGATTATTTTCGTAGTCTTGAAAAAGACTGATTATATTAGAATATCAATCTTTGTATAGCCTTGAGAAAAGAGACTGTTAGTGATTCAGGTAGCCTTGAAAAAGACTGAAGCCTTGAATCAATGAAACTCTAGGTAGCCAGAAAAAATTTCCAGGGGCCATACGCGTGCGGTGTGAAAGACTGTTCAACACCAAAATCATTGCACTTGTTTTCTGAAATTTAACTGGTTCATACGGAACTACAGCCTCAACCCAATCCGTTTCAATACCATGGTAGTAAGCTACATTCTTCAATAACAAAATAAACAACCAGCGAATCAAAGATCAATTCAAGTCTTGCGAGATTGCCGACGGGAACCGTAGTGAGTAAATAAATACCCATCATCATCTTCTTCATCATCATTGTACAATGAAGTGTTCGGCGGTTATCCAGCGCAAAATCAGTCGAGTGGCCAGAGCTACCATACAGAAAAACTAACCGGGGATTGTTTATAGCAAGTCTTTGCTCTTCAATACTTTCTTTTTCCATTACCTCGTCCCCACGATGTCGAGGGAAGAATGAGCCGTAAATATTTATTCAACCTGCATTCGCATAGTCTAGATGTCTTGCTCCTGCCGCTGCTCGAAATGACGAACAAACAACGACCCTCGGTTCTGTTCCTGTGTATGCCGCAAAAAAAATTCTTTTCCAATCCAAGAAGAATTGGGGGCACGCCATTCTATTCGGAAACCCAAACTATATTTACAGTTTCTTGAGACTGTACCAACACCTACCAGCCAGCCAGCGGCGGGTCAAAGACAACGGGATTTCTGAAGTGTCCATTCCGTTGAAAAGCCAGATGGGGCAACAGGCGATGGGGCCCGGAACCGGGACCACGGCAAAGCAGCCGGCGGCCATATGTGCTATACCTGTTTTGACTCGTCGGTCTCCCGACAAACTCTTTCGCATCGCTCGAGTGAGCGTTTTGTCTATGTTTATGACATGCAAATGTTTGCTGAATCTTGGTGTTGTCATGTGATCTCCCTGGCAGGGGTGAAGTCACTTCGCTTTCTGTATATATTAGTTCTATCTACGTGTATTTCTTTACGATATTTCCATAAAAAATCTACATTTGATTTTCGATTACTCCACACTTCCACTTTTCTATCATGTCGGCCAAATCTAAGAATAAATGTGTAGAGATTCTATCGTTTTGTTCAATCTCGATGCAGCTTTAAAACCTCGATTTCGTGGAGCTTCTTTATCTATGAAAGCGATAGGCGGTCACACTTTTCAACAAAAGTGATAACAATTAATTAGCATAAAATATAGTTTCAGCTCTGGATGCCGTTCGCGGTGCGAACAGCGCAGATGTCGTGATTAGGGGGGGGGGGAGAATTTAAATTTTGTCGTCGATCTGGGATGTGGTTTTGGAATATAATTATCTCCGTATTGAGATATAACTTTAGCTTAATGAGCAGGCTGAAAATAGGATGGCTTAAATTAATCACCGTTTCTCAATAATTTATCGATTAGGCATTATAAAGAGTCCACATAATTGCCCAATTGTCCGTTGAAGCTGATTCTTTGAAAAAAAATTTCACGGAGAGTCGACTTCATATATTTTTGTCGAGATAAAACTAGTTCGACGTTTCGTGAATTCATAAGACGAAACAAGAAAACCCCATAACTTTGAAAAATCACATAACAATCACATAAAAAATTGTATAAAAAAACTTGAAAAAAATGTATAAAAAACATGAACGTAATAGTTCCGGTACCGGAAATCGGATCTGGACAAAATTTAGGAATTCCGTAGGACCATTCATTTGATTTTTGCAAAAATAGGTCAAGCCACCGTTAAGAAAAGTGAGTTCGATTTTTTAATTTAACAGATCGGCTGAAAAGTTTGTATCGTTTCTATGAGAGGGCTCCACTAGAATTAAATCCATACCATTTTCAGTTAGTACCAACCTTCAAAAGATACGTATATAAATTTGACAGCTGTCTGATTATTAGTTTGTGAGATATTGCATTTTGAGTGAAGCTACTTTTGTTATTGTGAAAAAAATGGAAAAAAAGTAATTTCGTGTGTTGATGAAACACTACTTTTTGATGAAAAAAAGTGCCGCCGATACCAAAAAATAGCTTGATGAGTGTTATCCAGACTCTGCACCGGGCGAAGCAACAATTCGTAAGTGGTTTGCAACATTTCGTACTGGTCATATGAGCACCGAAGACGATGAAGTGGACGTCCAAAAGAGGCTGTTACCGATGAAAACGTGAAAAAAATCCACAAAATGATTTTTTCAATGACCGTAAAGTGAAGTTGATCGAGATAGCTGACACCCTAAAGATATCAAAGGAACGTGTTGGACATATTATTCACGAATATTTGGATATGAGAAAGCTTTGTGCAAAATGGGTGCCGCGTGAGCTCACAATCGATCAAAAACGACAACGAAAAACCATGCTGAAATTGATCGAATTGGGCTTCGAATTGCTCCCTTATCCACCATATTCTCCAGAATTGGCCCCCAGTGACTTTTTCCTGTTCTCAGACCTCAAGAGAATGCTCGCTGGTAAAAAATTTAGAAGCAATGAAGAGGTAATCGCTGAAACTGAGGCCTATTTTGAGGCAAAGGACAAATCGTACTACAAAAATGGTATCGAAAAGTTGGAAGATCGCTATAATCGCTGTATTGCCTCTGATGGCAGTTATGTTGAATAATAAAAACGAATTTTGGCAAAAAATGTGTGTTTCTATTAAACGATACGAACTTTTCAGCCGAACTGTTATGAACAATATAATCATCAATTTAATCAGTTTAATCAATTCCGTTTCGAAAAAAACAAAATGTTATTGTTTTCAAGAATCATCAATAAACCGGAAGTCGCCATCTTGAATTTAAGATTGGCCTCAAACATCATTTTTCGGCCCCTACCCATCAAATCTGTTTCAAAAATAGCCATTTTGTAAGGATTTTTACGGAATATCAATGAACCGGAAGTCACCGTTTTGCATTTTGGAACGACCCTAAACATCGTTTTCCGGCTCCTACTCATCAAATCCATTCCAAAAACATTCATATGATTAGGTTTTAAAACATTCACTGCAAAACTTTTTTCACGAACCAAATTCCAAATAGCGTAATTTTTTACGAACTAACTCGATTCACGAACCCCCGTTTAGTTAGTAAATGGAGAATTCGGTGTACGCTGAATACGTTTGTAATTTTACCTGTCAAAAAAAGACAAAACGAGTTATAACTAATATAATGCCTTATAAATCAGTTACGTTACCATATTTTCAAGCTAAATGAATATTCTCATATTTTCATTTCCGATTCCATAATGAGCGAATGTGTATCATAGATCAATTTCAATTAATTTTATTAGTTGCGAACATTGTAATATGTCACTTAAGGAGTGTATCGAAAATAAGCTATCCACAATTTTTTCTTTTAAATTATAATAAAAAACGATATTTTGCTCAAACTAAAAATTGATCCTTTATTGTACGAGGTTAAAATTGAGCATAATGAAAACCGGATGAAATTTAAATTATTCCTTCACGAATTTTCGAACTTTTGATCGAATGCTCTTTATCAAGTTCCGGACAAGTGTTGCATCGCATTTTTTTGACGCTTGGCCCTAATTTTTTTAACTCCTGCATGTTTCCAGCTGCCTTACCAGTCTTCTTGGAGACCTTCTTCACGATTGCCGAGTAATGTTCGATGAGTCGAAGCTGAGGCCAATTTGGTGGATTGATATTTTTCTCAACGAAATTTATACCCTTTTCCGCAAGCCAATTGAGAGTGGTTTTGGCATAGTGAGCCGACGCCAAATCCAGCCAAAACAGTGGAGGTGTACTATGATTCTAATTTAAAGGCAGCAATCTCTTCTGGAGACACTCAGATCGATAGATTTCTGCATTTATAGTTCCGGTAGTGTAAAAAATGGTTGACTTTAAACCACAGGAACATATTGCTTGCCATACCATTGAATCGACCTGTCCGCATCGCTCACATCCTCCCCAACGACGACAGTAAAGTATTGTGGACCTGGAAGGATTTTTGAGTCCTCCTTTACATAAGTCTCATCGTCCATCAAAACGCATGCATCCGGACACCGCAAAAGACGCGAATACAATTTCCGGGCCCTTGTTGCTGCTCGCTTCTTCTGTTTTACACTTTGTTTCGAGATTTTCTGCTTCTTGTAGGTCTTCAGGTGATTTCCCTTCTTGATACGCTGGATCATTCCGACACTCGTTCCTGCTTTTTGGCCAAATCACGTATTGACATTGATTTGTTCTTCATGATTAAAGATACCACTTTCTGGTCCAGTTTCGGGTTGGAAGAACCGGGTTTTCTGCCTCTTCCTGGTAGCTCATCCAAAGAATAGTGTTCCCCAAACTTATTAATGATGGTTTTAACACTGGCATGATGAATTCCAAAGCGCTTCGCCAATTTTCGCATAGTAATACCCTTCTCACTTAGCCATGTGTCCAGAACCTTAATTTTCACTTTCTTTTCAATTTGAAAACGCAGAATTTCAACCACTCAAACGAGTAAACAAACGAAAGCTGACAACCAAACGCACAGCATGCTGTAGTCTGAGCATTAAAAACCATCACAAATACATGCGTACAACACAAATGTATGTGGATAGCTTATTTTCGATACACTTTTTATAAGACCGTACCGATACGCTAACGTAACCAAATATGCAGCATTACGTTGAGCTACAGCCTTTTTATTCATTCCTTTAGCATTTAAATTAATTTATTTTCTGTAAGGTTAACATAAGTAACATTTTTAATTTTAGTGAATACCTAAAGTCTTGAGAGTTATATCATAAATCTCGCAATGACACTGTAAATTCCACAAACGCCTGCTGAAAACCTTTATAAGATCATAATGCAGCCAAGTGGACAATTCTTCCTAAAGTCTTATGCAGCAAAATGAAGAATCAGCATAAAATTGCGCTAGATCTTAACATTTTTTACGTTTCGTCTAAACTCATCAGTGCAGATTAGTTCAAATTGAACTGCTTAATTCCAAACTTGGTAGTTCAATTTGAACCGCTAAGCAGAAGTAAAGTTTCTGCGATTTGCAACGGAGTGCAAAGTCTCTACTGACGTGTCGAACGAAAACGTGTTTTCGGCTTTTTTCTGACCGATGCAGATTTGGTCATTTAGGGGTTAGGGGATAGTTAGTCATCCAGCATGCGATGATCGAGGTCGTTTAGAACCTCGAATGCGAAAATTGAACAGAACTCCCACAACAATAATTGTCTTTCATCATGAAATCCACAGAAGGCATTTTGCTGATGAGCACAGAATCCTTTTCCACGGCACAGAATGCAAGTCGATTGAATACTAATTTTGATTTTGTGAAGAAGCTCAATATAAATAGTCTTGGTTAACAGGTAGTAACTTGTATATGGGTAATAACTGGAAAAGCCAAGAAGATCTATTCCTTTGGTCTCGGTTTAATAAAGAGATGGAGTTGTTTTTGAATATTTCTAAACTTTCTGCTGAATCTAATTTCCATGGATTGGAAATTTGTCTTAAGACTTTTATGTCATTAGTAGTGAGTTCATGATCTTCAAAAAAGGCATGTTCTGCTACTTTTGACTTGAAGTGATGTGGTAGTCCCTTTTCCAATTCTTAGGATGCTTTCGCTATTTCTGAGATATGTTCCTTGAAACGAATGTCTAGTGTTCTCTTTGTTTGTCCGATGTATATTTTATCGCAATGAGGACACGAGATTTTGTATACCCCAGACATTTTCAAATTCTCTGTAGGATCTTTTGTAGAACCTAGTAGAGTTTTCAATTGGTAGTTCATACTGCTGAACACTAAATCTAAACCAAGTTTTTTTTAATTTTGATTTTAGTGGGTGTGAAATGTTTCGATTGAAGTCCACCGATATTCTTTTAAAATTTTCAGAAGGGGGGGTCAAAGTTGTAAGTGATTGTTTTTTCAACAGTCTTAATTTTTATCGAAGATGGTTTGAATTGTATGCTCTGGATATCCATTGAACTTTCCAATTTCGAAAATAAAGTTTTTCTCTTTTATCGCAGCACCTTTTCTAAGGGGCAAGGATAGCATTATGTGAATTATATGGTGGAATGCTGCCATCTGTTGAAAGATTGGTTACATCAACAAAATAGTAGTAGTTTATGGAAATGCAAAGTACGGTCTCATCTTACTCTAACCCAGCTTTGCATGGATGTAAATTATTTCAAATTCAGAGGGGAATTTTATAAACAATTACAAGGGGCACCAATGGGAAATCCACTCTCCCCGTTTTTATGTGAATTATTTATGCAAACTTTGAAGAACTTTTAAATAAGCAGAGATTAGTACCTAATCGCTGGTGGAGATACGTAGATGATATATTTTGCATCATCAAACGTAACGCATCTTCGATAAAAAATTAAGACTGTTGAAAAAACAGTCACTTACAACTTTGACCCCCCCTTCTGAAAATTTTAAAAGAATATCGGTGGACTTCAATCGAAACATTTCACACCCACTAAAATCAAAATTAAAAAAATTTGGTTTAGATTTAGTGTTCTTGCAGTATGAACTACCAATTGAAAACTCTACTAGGTTCTACAAAAGATCCTACAGAGAATTTGAAAATGTCTGGGGTACACAAAATCTCGTGTCCTCATTGCGATAAAATATACATCGGACAAACAAAGAGAACACTAGACATTCGTTTCAAGGAACATATCTCAGAAATAGCGAATAAAATTCTGAAAATGATTTTGAAGCGTCCTCCCTGGTTTAGTACAAATGAGTTACACAGACTCACTAATATAGATCCATTAGATGTAATGTCACATAATATTATAAGCAAATTCCGACAAAAATCGATTCAATCTTCAATTGAATCGATTCGCTCTCTGTATTAGTCAGTAAGTTAGTATATAAGTTCCTTTTCCCCATTACACAATACAAGTAGGTTTAGAATTTTCCCTGCACAAAAATCTCAGAATTGCGGAAGCAAATGATGTCCTCATGGTAACAACCAAATCATATATATATATATATATATATATATATATATATATATATATATATATATATATATATATATATATATATATATATATATATATATATATATATATATATATATATATATATATATATATATATATATATATATATATATATATATATATATATATATATATATATATATATATATACATATATATATATATATATATATATATATATATATATATATATATATATATATATATATATATATATATATATATATATACATATATATATATATATATATATATATATATATATATATATATATATATATATATATATAATAGGGCTGAAAAGTCACCACTTATGGCTGAACACCCAATTTAAATCCTAATAATTTAATTTTAACTCACATTCCAATAAATAGTTATTTAAAAAAACGGAACTTCACTGCAGCATTCTTTCAATAAACTTATAAAACCGATACACTGAAAAAGGATGCAAATAGCATTCCGAAATACGTATCTGTATTATAACGTTTGTTACACTTTCGGAAAAATAGTAACTGTGGAAATAGTGACTTTGTGAGAGTGTAATGACGTGATACAGTGGAATTCAACGGTACAACAAGAGTACTATTAGAGAGAATATACTACTAACAGCTCAAACAGAAATTTAGTAATTTAAATAGTTTTCCCGGAAAAATGTGTAAGGAAATCATTTGCGATATACTAATTGTTCAACGAATTTTTACCGATTCCATCATGTTCCGGTTCCCCCCTGGATGTTGGCGCCCGAGGCGGTCGCCTCACTAGCCTCCCCCTTACTATGACTCTAGA